>NW_006399763.1:31711951-31730435 GCF_000299155.1 Elephantulus edwardii | reverse complement strand
ATTGGCACAGGATAGAGCAGGGTTTAGGGCTGTTGTACATAGGGTCGCTATGAGTCGCAAACGACTCGACGGCACATAACAACAACAACAACAATGATAAACTACTGTTAAGGATCTGCACTATCAAGTCAAAGGCATGCAATTTGACTCTACCAGCTGCTCTGTGGAAGAAAGATGGGCAATTTCCTCCTGTGCAATTTACAGCCTGTGAAAACACAATGGATGGTCAATGTTAAGGAGCAATAATGTCACTTTAAAGACTAAGGAGCACCTGATTCAAACTATGGTCTTGTAAATTACTTGCTATGCATCTGAAAGTTGGACATGAAGATGATAGAGTATCTTATGGACTATCAAAAGAACAAGTGAGCATGTTACTGGAGAAAGTGTGACTATGTGTCCTTAGAGGCAAGGATGAAGTTTCATCTCAAGTATGTTGTTAGGAGGGTCCACCTTGCAAAAGGATATAATGCTTGGATGGGTGGAGGATAAGTGAAAGAAAGGAAGACCCTCAAGAGGATGAACTGACACAGTGATTGTAACAATAAGCTCAAGTATATTAAAGATGATGAGACACAGGACAGGGTAGAGTTCAGATCCACTGTACATAGGGACACTATGAGTTGTATTTGACTGAATGGAATCTAACAACAACAAAAAACAGGTGTATATAAATCAGTAATTATTCAAACTGGTTACTTGAGCTTGTGATCTGGCACTTTAACAGAACTTTGCACTAAAAGAGAGCAAGACAGAATGAATAAAGAGATGTAGTATAGTATCTTACATCTGTTCAATGACTATACATAATAATACAGCTCTTAAAATGTCATTAAAAGCCTTAAGCAAGTATTTTCTCAGATGTTTTCTTACGATACAGAATAAATAGATGGTTTTACAACTTTCTAATAGAAAATGATTATTTATTAAATAGATAAGTAAATTTATTTCTGGAACTCAGACTTGGAAGAAGTGCCAGAATGCTCCTTTGAAATGAGAATCATGAGACTAATCTTGAGAACATGAAACTTGGTAAAACAAAAGATCAGCAAAAAAATAGGAAAAAAAGAAAAGAGATAGTGAAAGTGATTACAAATCACTACTCAAACATAACAATGATGGTAAGAATCACGTACGATGTGGCAACTTTTAGTTCTGTTGCACGCTAGGTTAGAACCAACCCAACTGCACCTAACAACTCCTGGGAGAGGCAGCACCCGGTACAAGAGCCCCGGAAGGCACACTTTGTCACACAGCACGAAGTAAGCCTTTACTCTGTGCCTGGCACTTTTTCTGTCTGTTAAAAGAATCCTGAGGGGTGCATGTTATGGTCTCTATCTCCAGATGATTTCTGATGTTCAGGGGAATTAAGAAATTTGTCCAAAGCATACATTTAACTAATAAAAGTAGGTTATAAAAGTCATATAGAAATGTAGCATATAAAATAATCTAAGTAATCATAATTAGATCATCTTATAGCTTAGATTTTCATTGTTTGTAGCATCTGACAGAAGAAATCTTTAAAATAAATACATACAGGATATGATGCCATACGGACTAGTCAAACATACATGAGAATGTCTAACTTCAGAAAAATACAGAAAGGCTCACAGATTTTTTTTAAAAGCAATCATCTGTGGAAGTATGTTATTAAGGTGGATTAATAATAAGATATGACAAAACTAAAAGTTATTATCCGTGCCATTTAACTAATAAAAAATTAATAAAATATAGATCATCATTATCTATTGCCATTTAATGAATTCTGATTCATAGTGACCCTAGAGGATCCAGAACTGCCCAGTGGGGTTTCTGAGCAGATATATTTATGAGAACAGACTACTTCCTCTTTTTCCCACACAGCAGCTGAAGGATTTGAATCATGGAAATTCTGGTTAATAGTTCAACACCTAACTCATCATACAATCAACACTTATTTGAGGACTATCTCAGTATATATTCTCCAGTTTTATATACAAGAAAGAATGAGAATGCATTTTGAATGAAGTACCTGGGAGTGGAACTACTTAAGCACTTTGCTATTAAAAAGATTGGTAGTTTAACCCTACCTATGAGATGTGTCTTGGAAGACAGGCTTGGTGATATGCTTCTGAAAGTCATAGATGTGAAACCATATGGAGCAGTTCTAGTCTGTACTTTATGAGATCTTGTGGTAGGCTTGGCAGCAATTAAAAACAATGTTTGAATGCTTTGGAATGAGAGAGAATTAGATTAAAAATCTGATTATAATAATTATTGCAGTAGAAAGATGGTAAGAACCTGGGTATGTTTCTCTAATGATTGGTTTACTTATTTACAAAATGGGGAAAATACAAAAAGTACTAACTTTAAAAGTTTAAGATTGAAGCAATGTTTACCAAGGGCTATCTTGGTACACAACCGGCACACAGTAAATAGTAAAGCAGCTGTTGTTACTAAAGTTTTTGCATTGATCAGGGTATAAAGGTCACCTGTACACAAAATCTCCTTGAGGCCTAGGAGTTATCAATATTGTCAATGCCCTCAGCTAACAATTACCAAGAAAATAAGCTGGAAACTAGAGGATACTGTAAGGACAGATGTTTGGTTTAGAATCCATTTTAACAGTGTAAAATGATTACCAAGTGGAAGCATTGTGTGTCTCAGAAGAAGATTCAGAAAGATCTATTAAAAGGTTTGGGAAGTAGCTGATTGATTCTGAGGGAAGGTTCATGGAAGAAAAGGACTGATAGTTTGGTTGTTACCAGAAAGCAGGAGCAACTGTGTAAGGAGGACAAATTAGGGTGAAGATGATTGAAGAATGAAGCTTCAACCACTCATAGTAGTTGACACATGTATCTGGTCATTATATGCTATTTTGTAGTGGAACTTTTTTGTGTGCGTGCTTAGATATTATGAAGTGATCTCATTCTGTATTGTTTTATTGTGGTCTCACTGTGTACACTTGTGAGATGTTAGTGATCTGTGAGACTGTCTTAGTGGAGAATAACATAGTCTAGCTCTGAGTGACATGTTACCTTCTATGCTAATTCCTCCAGAGTAATTTTTATTAGTAGTTTTACAAAGCCTCTAGAAGGTGAAACCTTTTATGCAAACTTAAAAAAAAATGCCCAAGTTAAAAAATGTAATATAAGTGAGCAATAAATTATAAGAATACAATCTTTTACATATGTACTGGCATTATGACTCTGAGCTAAGAATTTTGCTTTGTTCAAAGTTCATCTCCATAGAAATGGCAGTACAGAAATAACCAATTTTCATTAGTAATGGATGTAAAGTCCAAGTGATTTTTATTACAATAACAACTTGAGTCAACAGGCCAAGTGGAGACTTGAGTCAATTCATTTTCTTCTACAAAATGTGACAGGAAACTTTAATATTTATTATTTTATCTTCTTTTCATAATTGTATTGGATGAGTCAAATTCTTTTCTTTTTTTTAAAAAAAATTCTTTTCTTTATATTATTTTTCAATTTCTTCGGCCATAAAAGAATTACATATTTATTCAATCACTAGTTAGGCATACTTCAAAAAGAACTGGATCTTCTATTTGTAAAAATGAGCTTTGTGAAAATTTACCTTCTTCAAACAGTAAATGTTAGTCTCATGAATAATTAAAAAAATTTAATGATTACTTATCATTAACTTTTTTTCACGGGAAAATGTTTTCATTCTTTAAGATTACTCAATTTCATAATTATCTCAAAGAGAATACTATACATCTTATTATTATAAATATTTAACTAATTTTGAGAATTCATTTAAGAAGCAGCTAAACAATGGCAATATATCATCTGTTTTAAAAAGGTCTTACTGTCAATTATCTATTATGATACACTCTAATTTATGAAAATTCATACCTTGCATCAGTTGCTCTGTTTTCCTACCAGAATGTAATATGCATGAAAAAGGGTAACAATCATAAAGCTAAGTAAAAGAGAACTTTGTGGAAAGAAGCTAAAGCGTGATATGGGGATATGGAGGTGAAGTGATCAGCACTGAATTACAGTACTGCTGTTACTCAAGGTTACAGAGAAAATCTCTTATACCAGAAGATAGTTCAGTAAGATAAGCATTTCATTCCCATTCAAAGGGAGAACACTTGTTCTCATAACTGGTTTATCAACAGCAATATTAAACAGAGTATAAAGGCTAAGCTCTCATCAAAGCAAACGCCACAGTCAAATTATGTGTTACTAAATGGGAAGGTTAGATCTTGGTGTATCTGAAAGGAAGAAATACAGAAAACTTCAGTCAAAAGTTCTGGTATTGACCACTCATATTAGCTGAGTGCCTGATACCATATTCACTAAGCAACCACCCCCCCCCAAATGCTAAATAGGTGAAACTGAGATTTAACAGTCACTAATATAAAAACAAATAAATGAATGTATATAAGGTCCTATAGGGATAATGGGTGGTGAAATAAAAATATTTCTTGGCATAAATCAAGATACACATATTTATTCTTGATCAAGATAATTATCATATAAATATCTCAAGCCATTTTTAGTAGTTGATGACTATAGAGGGCTCCCAAATTTTTCTCAATGATTAAAAAAATTTCAAAATGTAAGAGACGTTATAAATATGAACTAATAATAATAACAACTTAAAAATATTTTTAGGATGAAAAGTACTAATATACATTACCACAGATCAAATCTGTTTATAATCTATGATGTTAACATTTTATATTCATATGGAACATAATGTAGTATTTCTATTAATGCATATACCACTTGCAGAACTTATTTCAGCACAATTGAAAACAAAGCAACAAAAATAACCCTCATAATTAGCCCTTGTTCATTTTACAGAATATGATTCAAACATATAATATTAATCTTAATAGAAGAGAAAAAGCAATAACTAGATTTATATACTTAGTTGGTTATAACTACTCAATTATGTACTAATCAGCAATGATTTTAATTGGTATAGCACTATTCCCCCAGGACAGTGATAAAAGCCAAGTGGTCACCTACAAAACTGTAAACTTCCTTATTAAAACATTAAAAAAAAAAATTCAGCACACACAAAACACTGTTGAAGAATTTACTTTCCCATTAAGTCTGACCAGCCTAATTTCATAAATTACTCTTCCAGTTAATAATAGTAGCTATAATTTGTTCCCTTTGTATTTAACTACTTGTCTCCATGTGCCAATGTATGTCTCCATCTAAATTTCAGGCAAAAAAACTTCAACTCATGGTATTAATTCTGTCAAGCAGAGTACAGTCAATCAAATTTCTACCTATTACTATTTTTCCAGTAAAGAATTTAAATGCTTAGCCTTACCTGACCAGGTTCTGTTCCAGTAACAGTCAAGTCTTGGATGGATCTACGTCTTGGCTGTCCATTGCCTTAAAAAAAAAAGAGTGAGATACTGAAACCTTTACAGATAGATAATAAGAATTTAACTGTACATTGGGGAGCTCAAATCTGTTGCATCTTGGACCTATACAAAATATCTGAGGAAAAAAGACTGAGTTTGTGGAAACAGAAAGAGAAAGATGTAAGGAAAAAAGGGAGAAAGTTGCATTTTTTAACAAAAAAGCTGCTGGCTTACAACCAAGTATGTCCTAATACAATAACCACTCCTATTACATGAATAGGTGCTGAACTCCCTTCCACCATCTTCTGCCATGTGTTTAAATAGATGAATGCCTTGGAGCTGGGGCTGATGACGGCATCTATTTCAAGGGCCTTACGTTACAGTATCTGCAGCAAGATAGCTATCAGGCTCTAACGCATTATTAGATTAAAAGTAGTACCTTGTTCATTTCAGAGCCTAAAAGCTACCCAGGCTTAAACATATTACTGTGAATAACTGAAAAATTCAGTTTATGAAAAAATTCTACAAGTCTAAGTCTTCAGGAAATCAAAGTACTCAAAAACAAAATGTTCACTCAGCATTTTTATTAGGAAATAGACTGCTTATATAGTTGATATATAGGTTTATATAAGATGCGAGACCAGATATTTAAAAGGAAATACCAAGACACTATGTATGAGTAACAGCTGACACAGGGCCTTACCTTATAATTTCTGGAGCAAGATAGCTGGCAGATTAAAAGGCATTATTTTGCTTAAAAGCAATATCTTGTTCATTTCAGAGCCTAAAAAGCTACTCAGGCTTAAATTTTTTATGCTCAGTCACAACTCAATACCATCAGTTTTTGTCAGAATCCAGTAATTTATTATTTGTGAATAATTGAAAATATCCTGCTGGAAATTAAGAACAACTCTCATTCCTTTCTCAAATATACAACTTGTTGAATGTGCTAGACACCTGTTTCAGGAACTTTTATACTACTAATAATAGAAAAATTCAGCTTATTAAAAAATTCTACAAGTCTAAGTCTTCAGTAAATGAAAGTACTCAAAACAATAGCTTTACTCAGCACTTTTATTTGGTCATAGAATTGTTTCTATAGTATTTTTTAAGATGAGAGATCAGATATCTAAAAGGAAACACTAAGGTACTATGAGTAACAGCTGACACAATGGTTAGAATTCCTTTGACTTGAAAAGCTGTATTATGTAATTTCTCAGCTACTGTTAACACATTCTGAGTCTGCACTCTAATAGTCATGACAGCACTGGCAGAAAAGATTCATTTTTACAGTTTCATAGTCTCACGAACAGGCTCGATCTGTTATAATTTAACAACTTAATACATAATTCTATTATTTTACACATAAACTAAAAGGGCAATAGGATAAGAATGCTTAATGCAATAATATGTGGTGGTGATGTTGTTGCTAGTTGTCAATACGTACAGTGATTTAAAAAAAAAAAAGTTACCCTAAAAAGCACAAAGCATTATCACTCATTTCTATTTTAGCCTGTCTTAGAATTCTTACAGAATTGTAAACCAAATTTACTACAGACTTCATTTTATTATAAAAAAGTTCCAACAAATGCAACAACAAACTGCACATTTATTGAATTGAGCACACTAATGATACTTTTGCTAATAGCTTGAAATAATCATTTTAACAGAGGCCATAAAGGATCCCCACCACCATGACTAATAAGCAAATTCAAGCACATTTCATTCAACATGCTCATTCTAAAATTAGCTTAGATGAGACAGGCTTACAAATGTGTCTGGAATTCTCTTTTCAGTTTAGCAACATTTGTGAATCTGAAAAATCACCCAGGCCATGTGTCTATAAACCATTACACATCACCACTGCAGTAATTACAAAAACAAATTCAATAAAGGTGGAGAGGAAGAGGAAAGGGAAGTGAAAACTTAAGGAAAATGAGTAAAGAAAAGCTGACAGTTAATAAAGGCTATAAAACTAGAAATCTTCAAAGTACAGAATGAGTTAAAAGCATGCATCTTAATTAGCATTGCAGAAACCATCTGGCAAATAATTCAAACTAAAGGAAAAAAAGGACTCTAATGAACAAATACTTGTTGCTCCAATATTAATCTTTAAGTAATAATTCAGAAATATGGATACTAAAAAAGTAACTTATTACTGTAAATGAAAATTAATAGGTATAATACCAATAAATTTGAATAGATTCTACCTTTTTTGGGGTGTAGGAAAAGGATGCAATAAGAATTTAGAAATTCACTCATCTGCATAGTTGATGATTCCTTGAGATGTACATATCTACATTACACACAGTAAGAAGGACAAGATGATGCAAACAGATGCCTGCCAGATGAAGGAACTTGAGACTTGCAAATGAGATCCAGTGCATTGTATTCTTGAATTCTGGATACCACCAAGAACAAATAACATTTTTCAGAATGACTTTTCAGTTTCTCTCACCCAAAAAACAGAAAGGTGAATCAAAATATAAGTTGTAAATCAACTCAATTTTTGTAGTAATTTCCTAAACACAGAGAATCTTTTTTCAAAAACTTGCTCTTTTAAATACCACAGACTTCCTGAGGTGGCATTTGAAAGTCATCACAGAATTCCTCCAGGTGCCAAGATCCTACTCACTCTGTTCTTAGATGCTCTTTTCAGTTTAAATAAGTGTATAGCCTTTTTGACCTAAAATACTCTTATTTTTCTATTTCTTAACCCTCCCAATTTTATGTCTTCCCCATGTAAAAGTCAATACAAGATTCTCCTAGATAAACTCCATATTCAAAATACTTGAAATTTCGAGATTAAGAAGTTTTGAGTGTTAAAATACTCACTGGATATGGTTCTGTTTCCAGGTAAAATGTAGAAGTTTTAAAAGATCTGTACAGCTTTATAATCAGGAGTATTTTCTTAGTTTTACAGTAAAACAAAGAACTTATTTTTAAATATGTCATCTCATTTAGGATGCCAAAGAGTGTATTTTCTTTACTAAATTTTGGCTTTTTCATTAGAAGGCCCTTCAGATGAGTTTGCATAATGTATTGGGAAATTAACCAAACTACTCATTTTTCTGTTGAGTATTTCCAAATTCTATTTAACTACTTCTAATACAGAGCGCTCTGACAGTCTGTAGAGAGGGGCACTAATTCAAAAGGAAGCACTTCTCTGGGAGTTCGAATGCACCAGCAGTTCTAAGGCAGAAAGACAGGCAATCTCCTCCAAGGGAGTTTAAAGCCTCCAAAAACTTGCTGGAAGCTCAGCTATGAGTGGGTTCCAACTTGATGGTAAAGAGAAAGAGAGATTTATTACATCTCTGTTACTCAGTAAATTTTTAATATAAACTAGATGTAAATGATCCTAAGGAAAAGTGATTATTATTTTCTGAGATCTGTATACAGATAAAATCATATGCACATCTAACTTCCTTTTCAGTTCTAAAGAATGCTCTTACAAATAATAAACATAAAACAAAGTTCTTTAGACAAGTGGGCATGTATCTTTTAATAAGACTGAAAATATATATATTTGATCTTTATTATACCTTCTGAGAAAGGTATATAAAACAAGAAATCCTCTTCTTTTTGTGAGGAAAATAAAAAAATGCATTCAAACAGTAAGTCTACCAAAACTAATTGGTCATATGAATCTCAACCTCTATGACTCAGAGAGCAGGAGTACTACACGGTGCCTGGTGAATCACTACTGACTGCTCTAAAAAAAAAAAATCACAACATAGGACCCTGGAAAGACTGGAGGAAAAACATAGAAGAAAATGAAAAATCATAAATATAGATGAGCTTACTGAACTGAGAGAAACTTCTGGAACCCTTGAGACTAGGGCCCTAAGCCACCCTTGGAGCTTGAAACTTTATGTACTCCAGGAGCTCAACTCCCAGCTGAACAATACAGGACTGTAGGAGGAATTCAGACAGTCTAATCCATAGGGGGATGTGTTGCTAACCAAATGGTGTGCCTCTCTGTTGGTTCAAACCCATGAATGACTACTCTGGAAAAAAGATGTACAATCTCTCCCTTGTTACTGACAGCTTGGGAAAACCAATGGAGTGTCATAATGTGTCAGTTCTGACTTAATGGCAATGAGTTTGAGTTTTTTGAGCTATAATGTGAATAATAACAACAGAGAGGTGTTCATTTTTTAGAAATCAACTATATAAGACCAAAAAGGCAGCCTTTTCCATAGGATAAGGCTCAGAAGGAAGAAATGATGACTAGAAATAGGGATCACAGGCAAGAAATGGGAAGGGTGCTGTTCACTGTTGTAATTATAATTTATCTCATAAAACACAATGTTTGAATAACTGAATGGAAAAACAATTTGCTCTGTAAACTTTCAATTAAATCACAATAAAACCTTTAAGGAATCCTCTTCTTTGGGCAAGGTGTTCTATCACATTACTTTGGGATTAGAAGTAACACTAAAATGTGACTGTTGAAGGTTTTTAGATAAAAGCACTGTAAAGTAACATCTAGAGAATAAATAAGAGACTTTTTCAAATGCATAAAATGAAATATATGATCCAGTCTATATTAACTAATTCTGGAATCATAAGACTTAAAGGCTTTCAACTCTATAGAGGAGCTCTACTCTGTCATTTAAGGGTTGCTAAGAGTTAGAATCTTAGGATGGGAACCTAGGGGTTTTACCATGTAGCTCCCTGACTATGCAAAAGGCATTTGACTGTTTGGATAGCAACAAGTTACGGCTAATATAGAGAAGAATGGGAATCCGAGAACACTTGGTTGTGCACATTTGAGACCAAGAAGCTGTTGTCCAAATAGAAAAAGGTATTATACCATGGTTCAAAATTAAAAAAGGAGTACATCATGGATTTAGCCTTCTCTATACCTTTTCAGTCTATGTGCTAAACAAATCATTTAAGAAGCTAGACTTATGAAGACTGTAGCATCAAGATTGGAGGAAGACTCATCAACAACCTCTGTTATACAGAGGAGGCATGCTTAATGAAGACAGCATACCTACTGAAATGAAGGAGGACTTGAAGCACTTGCCACAGAAGATCAAGTAGTACAGCCTTTAGTATGAATTGTATCTCAACATCAAGAAAATAAAAAAATCTCACTACAGGGTCAATAGGCAGCATCATGATAGATGGAGAACAGACTGAAGTTGTTTATGATTTCTTTTTGCTCAGATTCACAATAAACACCATTGGCACCAGTAGTCAGGAAATCAAAAGATGAGTTGCATTGGGAAAATTTGCTGTCAAGGATAGACTTCTCCAGAACGCTAAAGAGCAAAGATGTGTTGAAGACTAATGTGCACCTGATCTGACCCACTGTCTTCTCAATTCTATGTTATGCATCTGAAAGCTGGACAGTGACAGAAGCATCTGAATGCTGGACAACGACAGAAGAATAATCAATGCCTTTGAGTTGTGATGCTGGAGAAGAGTACTAAACCTACCATGGGCTTTCAAGAAAACAACTAAGTCTGTCCTGATGAAAGTTAAACTAGGTTGTTTCTTGGAGGCAACAATTTTAAAACATTATCTCACATAATTTGAGCAGGTTGTCAAGAGGGGTGGTCCTAGAAAAAGGACATCATGCTTGGAAAGATAGAAGGTTAGCACAAGAAAGACCTGGATAAGATGGACTGACAAAGAGACTGTGGCAATCTAGTGGTAAAAAACCATGCTGCGATCATAGAGGAATAGGGTTCAAATCCACCAGCTGCTCTGTGGGAGAAAGATGGGCAATCTCCTCTTGTGTGATTAACTAACTGCCTCTGAAAACTTGCCAGAGTGTCAGCTATTGGTTTGTTCTGACTTAATGGAACACAACAATGATAACATAATAAATTAAAATTACTACATGGGTGACAGATTAATCCCTTAAAAAATTAATTATGATAAAACAAAACAGTTTTTGTAGAAACAAAGTCCTAAAGAATGATATAATTTATATTTGTATATAATGTTCTAGCAAGTGGAAATACTTAATAATGATTTATTAATTTACTTACTAGTTATAGATTTATAAAACACTGTGTGGGGCATGGAGCCAGATACTGAGGAAACAATCAACAATAAACAAGAAAGACATAGACTCTCTCCTTGCTACTTTCAATTTAGTGCAAAAGTATTAGGTACTGAACTATAATATGATGCTATATTAAAAATCCAATGAATTGCAAAGCAGAGTGTTGAAAAATTCTTCCAAATAACACTTACAAACTTGTATGGGAAAACCTTTGTACTTTCTTATCAAAATTTAGGCAAGAGTGGTGGAGGAGAACTTACAAAGAATGAAGAAATGATAGTTATATATTAAACAGTACCAAGGGTCACCTATACTATTAAGTTGCTATTAAATACAACTTAGATTCACATATGAAATGGTCATCATTATAAATGAAAGCATGTACTTGAGATACTGAAATGAAGGACCTACCATGTACAAGTTAGGTAATGAAAACATTTAACAATCTGACTATGCAAAACGGTTCTCTTGGAAAGAAACAAGAATCAGAAGAAAGTATTTCTTTCACATGATTCTTTGACAAGATTCCTGCAAAACAACAAATCTCAAGAAGTCTCACTCTAGTTTTGTTTGCTAGGTTGGGCAGAAGGGTATTAAGAAACTCTTCTCTCAACCACTTATATCACTGGCAACTAACAGAAAGAGAACTGATAAAAAGCTCACAGGAAGCCAAAAAAGTAGTCGCTGAGAAAGGAAAAGAGTCAAGGATAACAATAGCTGAGTGCAATAAAAGTTTGGTTTCAGATTAACTGACCATTTAAATGATGAACGTCAGCAGAATCCAGGGTTAAAATTCTGTTTGGAGAAAAGGTTTACTTTCCCCTCTATTTCATCCTCATTACTGGAGATTTGAGGTATTTTTTTGTCATGGCCCCTTCAGTAGAGAAAAATGTATAAAATTTCAATCTGCCTCCCTAATTACTATATTCAAAATACCTATTTTCATATATTAGAAAAATTGGAGCAAGAAGCATTTTAAAGCACCAGGGATTATCCTTTGAGTTTCATAGCTATTAGACCATCTCAGGTGGTCTATGATACCTGATATGACGATCTCAGGGACATCCAGAATGTTGCCAAATGAAGCGGTTTTACGGTGGCCCCGTTTAGGCTTGGAAAAGGCTGTAAAAACACATATATACAGTATACATGCAAAACAACCACAAATAGAACACAGAAAATGACTAAATACATAACCAGAATAATCTTCAAATAGTTATGTTAATTACAAGGCATGCAGAATAGCATGCAGAACTATCTAACTCTCATCCATGCATAGAAAAGGCATGATTAAAAAAAAGCAAACAACTACTAATACAAGACATCTGACACACTAGTTTTAATTAGCAAAATAAAATAAAAGAACAGAGGCAAACAAAGCTGCAGGACAGTATGGAAGCTAAATTGCAAATGTGTTTCTATAGACACTACCTAAGTGGAATCACTGATATGCAATGAATGACTGGATGAAGAAAGGAAGGAAGGAAGGTGTTAAAAAGAAAAGAAGCTGACATTTCTTTTTTAGTTAAATAAACCCGGGGTGGGGTGGTGTCTATGTAAATAAACACACACATACACTCTCTCAAGCTAGATGTTTCTTGGTGTTTTAGAAAGTAAAATTCAATGATAATCATTGAATCAAGGTAGGAGTGTTCCATACTTCATTTTAAATACTTCTAAGAAATGGAATTATTTCCTAGAGTTTCAAAATTTAGGATACATTTCCACTAAGTATGACTAATGTTGAAAAGCTGGAAACAGGAAATTCTCCAGGTTAAGAAGATTCACTTAAAAAAATAAAATTAAAAAAAATAATAAAAAAATCTGGACTATGTGGCAGATAAGAATGCACAAGAGCAGTTGTTTTATTCAGGTAGACAGCATAAATTGGGGTGGTGGTGAAGTAATTTTCATGAGTATGGTTAACCTTAACCTAGTGAAACAGCACATGCTGAATTTCCAACCAAAGGGCTGGCAGTTCAAACCCATCAGCTGCACCACAGAAGATGGGTACCCTCCTATGTAAAGATTTCTTACATATGAAACTGATGGGAGAATTAAGATTTGACTCAAGCAGTGAGTTAAAGAATAAAGAAATAGTGCCAGGCTAGAAAAATTATTCTAGCAAAGAAGTGAAATTATTGTAGTACAAATTGACATTTTGGGGCAGCAATCAGAATCTGGCAGATTGAATGACATTCCTGAAGAAAAGAAAGTTCTCCAAAGTGCGAGGGTATGACTTATACACCATTCATCTCATATTACAATGAAGTAACCTTGCTAGGCAGAAATACTTGTGATTAATGGAGAATGGTTCAATAGTGATTGGTTATCTGAACTTCACTTGCTAGCTTCTACCTGCTAGCTTCTGATGATCCATTCAAGGAACAGAGACTGCTAGCTAACCAGCAAATCTCTATTTTCCATCCTTTGTTAGCAAAAGAACCTTGATTTTACATAGAGAAGTCATAAATCATCTTCTTTGCTCTTAAAGTTATGTGAAAGGTGTTAGGTAGGACTTCTGAGAACGCTATCTGAAAGAACTTGAAATAAACCCTTTTTATTTCCTACTTTCTTTGTAGCTGCCTGGAATGTGGATATGATGACTAGAACCACAGTTGGTGTGGTGGTTATGTGCCATCAAGTCACCTGTGACACACAGCGACCCTATGTACAACAGCTCTGAAGCCTGCCCTGTCAGAGATAGCCTCATTGACTCCAACACACCTACCCTCACTGCCCCAGGTACTGTGAGAATCCATCTCATCTGAGGTCTTTCTCTCCTATGCTGTCCCTCCACTTTTCTGAGCATAGTCTTTTTCCAAGAATCAGTCCCTTCTGGCCACATGCCTAAAGTATGCGGGACAAAACTTCAAAATCCTAGTCTCCCAGGAGAAACTTAGTTTCACCCTTATCAAAACAGCTCTATTTGTTTTCTTGGAGGTCCATGGAATGTTCAACACTCTTCTCCAGCATCACAATGCAAAGGCATCGATTCGTCTGTTATCCTTAGCTCTCTGATGCACAGCAAGTAATTGTGAAGACCATGGCCTGGATCAAGTGCACCTTAGTCTCTACACTGACATCGTTGCTTCTCAGTACTCTGGAGAGGTCCCTGAAAGCAGATTTCCTCAGTGCAATTTGTCTTTTGATTTTGTGACTGCTGGTGCTAAGAGTATTGACTGTGGAGCCAAGCAAGCTGTAACTGTTAACCACCTCAATCTCTTCTCCATCTATCATGGTGCTGCCAATTGGCCCAGTGGTGAGAATCTTTGTCTTCTTGATGTTGAGCTTTACTGCATAGTGAAGACTACAGTCCTTGACCTTCTGGAGCAAGCTGCTGAAACAATACACTGACAGAGAACTACCAGAAATATAAGCTGGGTTTAGAAGAGGCCGTGGCACTAGAGACATTATCACCAATGTCAGTTGGATTTTAGCAGAAAGCAGAGTAGCAGAAGGTTATCTAGCTGTGTTTCATTATCTATGCAAAGGTATTAAACTGTGTGGATCATAACAAATTGTGGCTGGGAATTCCAGAACACGTGATCGTGCATATGCGAAACCTATACTTGGACCAGAAAGCAGTCCTTAGAACACTGCAGGGAAACACTGCATGGTTCAAAATAAGGAAGGCAGTACGTCAAGGATGCATTCTGTCTCCATATCTTTTCAACCTATATGAAGAATGAATCATTCGGGAAGCTGGGCTTTATGAGGAGGAATGTGGCATCAGGATTGGAGGAAGACTCGTCTACAACCTACGTTATACAGAACTACAGGAAACATCTAAAACCACAAGTAGCCATGAGGAAGGAAGCTACATAATAGAGACTGCATCACAGGAAGACAGAAAGAACCCAATTTCCTGATGATCTGATGAGTCTACCCAGATTTCTTTCTGTATGAAAAATAAATGCTGGATGTTACAGGCACTGTTATTTTGGGTATTTTGATATCTAACTGATCTGATGTAAAATTCAATAACCATAATTAGTTGAAGGTAAGTACACATAACATAATGATCTATACTATTTTAGTGATAATCAAATGTAATTAAAAATATATTTTTATTAAGGATTTTATAGTATTATTATTAATGAGAAAGTAAATCTTAGAAATAAATAAGTCTGGACCACTTTTCCTTGAAAACAGATTCATACAAAATGAGAACATTATATTGACCAAAATATAAATGAAAAAGGGGGAGAAGACCTACAATTAACAATTGATTAGCTAAGCTTAATACATACACACATTACTCTGAGACCTGGGGAAAAAAAAATACACATACACACACACATATTAAAAAAAGGCTAGAAATAATAATGTGTTTATCTCTAAACCAGATAATCATGGAAAGTTTTTGTTTGCTTACATTTCTATACAGCCTCTAAAATAAACTTATTCTTAGAATCATTTCTCTTCTATCCTTGGAAAAACAACAACAAAAATCCAAATTAAACCACTATTATCAGCCCGAAGCCTAGTTTAAAAAAGAGAGCTCTAAAGGCCAGTGCAGAGGGAAATGCACAGTCCAAATACCTCAGAAGATCTCTGGGATAAAGACCACAGACGTGTAATTTACAGTTTCTGAATATCTTGTGGAGGGTCAGCTATGAGTTGGTTCAAGTTCGGTAACAATGAATGAGTCAATTATAAAAGAAGGTTAACAGTTCCCTCTGGTAACAAAACATCTGTTTCTGTGCTGACCACTTTATTAATGAATAATCACCTTAAGAACTGACAATAGGGAGCCCTAAAGGCACAGTAGGTAAAGTGTGCTTCCAATCCAAAGACAGGTAGTATACAAATATACAAATCCATCACTGTTTCCACAGGACAAAGATGAGCCATTTCCTCCCATGTGATTTACAATCTTTGAAAATTGGAAAGCTAGCTATGAGTTCACTTCAACTCAATGACAACTAACATTAACATGATCTGACAAAATGGAATTTAAAATAGTGGGGTTTTTAGAGTCAACAAAATTACTATGAACTTTTTTATATTTAAAAAACCAACCTCAACCAACTAAATTCTTTATGCTACTGTGAGGAAAGAAGAAAATACAGCAAGGTGGGCCAAATAACACATAACAAAAACACTTTTCTGTCAACTTCAAAATATTTGCTATTTAAGTTCAGTACAAATTGAAGTATAAGAACTCAAAATCTTCCAAAGGCAATCAACATTTTGTTTGAGAGAAGTGTGTATATTAATTTTAATTTCTCACTTGGTATTTTTTATTATCCAAATAATTTTTATAAACCATACCTGCCTTATTTGGAAATTGAGATAAATTATTGCTACAAGCTTTAAGGTATACTGTAAACATACTTCCCATTTTAAGAAATACGAGACACACAAACAATCCTGGTATCTTCATTATTAAAAACAACAGAAAATATCACCACCTCAAAACAAATGACCTACTTTGCACTCCTACTGAGGTTTTAGTCTAATTTTACCTGTGGATGCAGCTATCCTTGCTTCTATTTCAGACATGTCAGCACTCATCCGCTTGCCTTCAGAGGTTGGGGGCAAGCTCTCCACACTGCTTCCACGGGAAGCTCCCAAGCTTAAACGTCCAGATTCACTCTGAAAATTATAGGCCAATTGGAATTAATAAACGTCTTAGATTAGGAATCCTGGGCAATGTAGAAGGAGGAAGATGTCTGTTGAAAATCCTGTGCTTTTACTCTGAAAGTCTACACGGAGAGGGACAGATACTATCATTTTGAAAGGGCAACTACTATGGCCAAGAGTTAAATGCCCCGATGTTCGGTTAACCTAAATGTGTCAGGAAAGGGAATGAAATGACTTTTTGAAATATTTTAAAATCAACAATGGTAAAATAAATAAATAAACATGATAAAATGATATATTTAGGATAACGTCTTTAGCTGAGTAGTTGTGCAGCCAAAATGTCCAGAACACATTTTAACTACCAACCATTAAATCTAGGAATGATAACATCAAGGGCATTAACAAAAGATAATAATAATTTCAGTTAGTAGCATGTTAAGATTACTTGGTAGAGTATCACAAACCTGCTGTTTTGCCTGATTTTTCAATAATTTTGATTCTAAACGTTTAATAGTATCATTTGTGGCAGGAACTTGCTCCATATTAGTATCACTTTTATTACTTGTATTTGTCGACGTGATATCCATGAATGAGCCTAAGAAAGCAGAAATATTTATTACTATAGATTAGGAATAACACAAAATGTTCTATTCAATGATAAATAAAACAAATTTCTTTCTAAGTAGAGCAAGTATGGACAAAAATTAGATTTTTTTTTTTAGATGATATATTAAGCACTGTATTTTGAAATGCTTGTAAAGATACCACAAACTCATCGTAAATGAAAGATAAAGATGGCACAAAAAGAGTCAGATTCCTAAATAGTCATCAGAATCTAAAAAAAGAAAATAATTTATGCAGGTAGAATTACAGAGAAGAGGTTCAGGATATATATTCACTAAAGAGATATTAAATGTACATACTGTACATAAGATGTAATAGAACAGTGTAGAAAAAAGATGGAGGGGCAGGGGTGGAAGCAGAGGCATGAAAATGTGGGGATTAATCAGAAGGTTGTACAACTTGATGGGTGGGGGGTGAGGGAAATTGGAAGAATCTGGTCTGGAAAACAATGTATTCAAATTCTGTAAATAAAGGAGAATAATAAAAAAACAAAAACAAAAGACAAAATATGAATTCATGAAGCTAACATTTCAGTTGAGAAGATCTAATCTAATAAATAAATGGAGTACACTGTATATTAAAGAATCATAAAATAAAGAAAAAAGGGAGAGGACATGGGTGTACATTTACATAGGACAGGCAAAGAAGGGCACATTGTGAAAGTAACATTTTTCTCCTCTGATGTAATCAAGGTACAAGTCACATGGCTCTGTGGGCAAAAAATAATGTTTGTAGAGGGAAAAACATGTTCAAAAGTGCTAAAAACCCCGGCGCTGGCTGAAAATCGCCTGTGACTTCATCCATAGCCACTGGTGAGAGTCAGCGCCCAGAGCCATCAGGGGCTTTAAGCTCGTTGCCCACTGCTGTGGTGTGGACAGCTGAAACCCAGGCCCCGACAGGCACCTGGGGGG
>NW_006399763.1:31685748-31711121 GCF_000299155.1 Elephantulus edwardii | reverse complement strand
TGGACCCTCATCATTTCCTTCACCTGCTCCCCCCACCGACCAAACTGTGCAGCTCAGCAACTGCATCCTGGCCCATCCTCACCCTTCTGCCCCCAACCCTCACCTCCTTGTACCCCCAATATGTTTTTCCCAATAAAAAAAATATAATAGAAAGAGAAAAAAAAAAAGAAAGAAAAAAGTGTTAAAAACCAAGAAAGTAAGTGTTTCAGG
Source organism: Elephantulus edwardii (assembly GCF_000299155.1). NCBI lineage: Eukaryota > Metazoa > Chordata > Mammalia > Macroscelidea > Macroscelididae > Elephantulus > Elephantulus edwardii. Next base: position 31,710,911 of record NW_006399763.1, on the reverse strand, counting down.
AATCTTGAAGAAACCTCTATGGCTGATAAGGACTGAACAGGAAAGGCACTGGATGGGCTGAAGTAAACAACATAATCAACTTGAAGAGGAGATGTGGTGAGAAGAGTTTGATTTTGAACAGATCTTTAAAATAGAGGTCAACAGGACTGAGAGTCTGGATATGAGATCTTACAAACAGGAAGGATACAAGAATGATGCCAAGGTTTTGAACCCAAGCAAGTAGAAAAACTGAATGTTACTGAGAAGAGGAAGACCATGGGAGGAACAGCTCCGAAGAGAGCATTTGGGGCTCAGTTTGTAAAGTGTTAAGTTTGAGATTATTATTCAGTGTCAAGAGAGTTGGATATGTGAATGTGGAGTTCAGGTCTGGGGTTGAGAAAAGATATTCAGTAAATAGATGCTATATAAAACCACAATACTGGATGAGATTACTAAGAAAATAATTGTAGACAGCCCCGTGAAGGGGTCAAAGGACTGACCCTCTAAGCACCCAAGATTTACAAGTGGAGATGAGACATAACCAGCAAAGGAAACCAGGAACAAGTGACTAGAGATATTAAGATGAGATCTAAGCTAGTAAGGTTTCCTGGAGATCAAAATGAATAAAGTGTTATAAGAAGAATAATGCATGATATCAAAAAAGAAATTAAAAGCATCACATTTCCTAAGATAGGGACGATTGGTAACTTTGACAAGAGCAATAGTGGAAGAATATGCTGAATGAGCTCAGCCTAAGAAAGAATGGGAAAAGGGAAGCTTAAGAATACAAATATAGGCTTCCTATGCTGTATGACCCCCACAGAAAGGCAACTAATGATGCAGAACAGAAAGAGAACTGTTGGGAAGAACATTGTATCTGTTGGGATACAATGCACAAACAGGACTGGCCTTGGGTAGAAGCATAATTAATTCAGTCATTGTTGTCTATGTACATTTCAATTGGAAATGACTCATGGCTGACCCTGCAGTGGGTTTATAGAGGTTGTAAATCGCAAGGGAGGATAATGCCCATTTTCTTCCGGTTTCAAATTGTCTGCCTTTAGGTTGGCAGTTAAACTTCTTACCACAAAGCCACCAGAGCTCCCTGATTCAACCACAGTACTGGAAAAGAACAAAAGGTATAGATGCAGACAAGTGAACTGAGGTAGTAGGGAAGCTTGTGGAAGTTCACGTTTGATTATTTCAATTTTCTCAAAGAAATGACATGTAAGGTAAAGTAGAGAAGTTATCTCAAGTTTGAGTAGAAAATCTATAGTTTTAAAATAAGTCACTTAGGCGGTGGCTGTTATATATATCCTCAAGTAGTTTGCGACTCATAGCAACCCTATGTACAACAGCTCTGAATCCTGCTCTATCCTGTGCCAATCTTATTGTCTCTGACACACCTACCCGCTTTACCCCAGTCACTGAGTCAATCCATCTCATCCAGGGTCTTCCTTTTGTTTGCTGTCCCGCCATTCTCCCAAGCATGATGTTGTTCTCTAAGGACTGGTCCCGCCTTACAACAAGCCCAAAGTATGTCAGACAAAGTTTCAGAATCCTTGCCTCCAGGGAGAAGCCTGGTTTCACCCTCTCTAGGATGTACCTGTTTGTTCTCCTAGCAGCCCATGGTATATTCAATATTGTTCTCCAGCACCACAGCTCAAAGGCATCAATTCTCCTATCATCCCTAGTCATTATCCAGCTTTCTGATGCATAGCACGTAATTGCGAAGCCCATGGCCTAGATTAGGCATACCCTAGTCTTCAGACTGACATTGTTGCTCTTCAGTACTTTGGAGAGGTCCCTGACAGCAGACTTTCCCAATGCACTTAGGAGAGGAGGAAAAAAACAACAAACTAACCAAAACCAGGAGAGATATGCATCAGGATTGTATCCTTTCATCATACCTACACAATCTATATATTGAGCAAATAATCTAGGAAGCTGGGCTACATGAAGAATGTGGCATCTGGATCAGAGAAAGACTCATCAACAAGCTGTGATATGCAGATAATACACAGTCAAATGGAGATGACGTAAATAATTTACTAATGAACCCTGATGACCTTCAGTATGAATTATACTTCCACATAAAGGAAAAAATAATCTTCACAATTGAGCCAATCTAATAAACAACCACAAACAGAGAAAATACTGAGGGTATAAAGACTTGATCAATGCCCATGGAGACAACAATGAAGAAATCAAATTATAAAGAATAATCTATTGGCAAGGACCTCTTAATAGAGCTAAAGTCAAAGAATGTTATTTTTAAAGGTGAAGGTATACCTGTCCAAGCCATGGAAATTTCAATCACCTCAACTGGACATGGAAGTTAGACAATGAGTAAGGCAAATCAAAGAAGAATAATGCTTTTGAATTGTGGTATGGTGAAAACAGTGAATATACCATGACAGCCAGAGAACAAACAAATCTAGTTTGGAACAAGTGTAATTAGAATGCTCCTTAGATGCAAGAATAGTGAGACTTGTCTTACACACTTTGAAGTTCGAGAAGGACACTTTGAAGTAGTATTGGGAAAATAAGGCAAACTCCCACTGAGACGGATTAACACGATGGCTACAATAATGAGTGAAAAAGATTGGATAATGCTTTGTTTAGTTGTATAGCTATTGTAGTTAGGTGCTGTCAAATCAAATACGACTCACAGAAACCCTATGAACAACAGATCTGAAATCTCTTTGTCCTATTGTATGCCATTCTCACTTTCTGGCACACAGGGGCCCAGTGCTGCAATCTCTTTTTCAATCTACCCAATTAAGGCTCCTCCTCTTATTCACCAACCCTCCACTTTTCCAAGTATGATGTCTCTCTCCAAAAGACAGATTCCCTTAGCAACATGCTCGAAATAAGTGAGACAAAGCTTTATCATCCTTGCCTCCAAGGAACACTCTAGCTGCATCTTTAAAAAGACACATCTATTCTTTTGGCCATCCATGGGATATCTGGTACTTTTTCTCTAACACCACAACACAAAGGTATCAATTCTTCTGTCATTCTTATTCATTGTCCAGCTCTCAGATGAACAGCAAGTGACTCAAAAACCATGGCCTGAATCAGGTGCACCACCTTCAAAGTGTTATCACTGCTCCTCAATAATTTGGAGAAGTCCCTGATTGTACTCTCCCAGTGCAGTAAGTCTTCTGATCTTCCGACTAATGGTACCAAGGGTGCTGATTGTGGATCCAAATTAAGATGAAGTTGTCAACAGTTTCAATCTTTTCTCCACCTATTATGATGTTGCCTATCAATGGTGAGTGGGAATTTTTGTTTTCTTGACATTTAGATGCAATCCATATTGAAGGTGGCAGTGTCTGACCTTTTACAGCAAATGCATCAAGAACTCCTCACTTTCAGTAAGCAAGGTTGTGTCATTCGCATACCAAAGTTACTGAGTCCTTTCAACCTTGATGCCACATTCTTTTTCATAGAGTACAAACCCTAGGAAAACCTTATGAACAACAGAGAAACAGACATAGTATTAGAGATAGAGCTAAGATCAGAAGTTAATCAAAATGAAGAGAAACAGTTGTAAACATTCTTTAATAATTATAACATGGAATGTATGGAAGATGAATATTGGAAAGATAGAAGTTGTGAAAAATGAAATGGAATGTATGAACATTGACATTCTAGGCATTCCTGGGAATGAAAAGGAGAGTTAAGAATGGCGTTACAATCAGAGTGAAAAAGACAAAGTTCTATACTGAAATACAGTGTTGTGAGTGAGAGGATATTACCCACATGTACACAAGGAAGACCTGTTAATACAACTAGTATTCAAATATATGCACCAACAGCTTAAGCCTGAGGAGAAAACTGAAGATTTTTATCAAATTTTGCAGTTCAAAACTGACTAAACATGTAATCATGATGCATAACTGGTGGTTGGAATACAATGAAGCTGTAAACAATGAAGAAGGAGGGGTAATCGGAAATATCTTTTTCAGAAAACACAAAGGGCATCTGATTATACATGGATTGTTTAGGAATCAGGCTGATGTTTGTGGAAGGAATCATTGTTGAAGCTCAGTATCAGCAGTCAAAATAAGGTCAAGTGCTAAAGTGCAACTTTAAAGTTGAAGAAAATGAAAACAAGTCCACAAGAACCAAATAAGATCTCGAGTCTATACCACTTGAGTTTAAAAATTATCTTAATGATAGAATTTGATGCACTGAACATCAATGATCAAAGATCAGATGAGTTGCAGTATGACATTAAGGATATCATCCATAAAGAAAGCAAAAACATACTACAAAGACAGAGAAGAAAGTAAAAACCAAAATGAATGTAAGAAGAGACCCTGAAAATTGCATTTTATTGTTGACAAGGCAAAACAAATGGAAGAGAGACGAAGTACATGAGCTAACCACAAGATTTCAAAGGGCAGCTTGAGAAGGCAAAGTAAACTATTATAATGGAATGTGCAGCGACCTAAAATTGAAAAATAAAAATGGAAGAATTTATTCAGCATTTCTTAAGCTAAAAGAACTGAAAATCAAATTCAAACCTCAAGTTGCTCTTAGATGCTATGGGCAAAATCTTGAATGATCCAGGAAACATCAAAACATGGTAAGAGTGAATACAAAGAATCACTGTGCCAAAAAGAACTGGTCAACACTAAAATATTTCAGGAAGTAGCATACGATCAAGAGCCAAGGAAGGAAGAAGTTCAAGCTGTGTTGAAGACACTGGCAAAAACTAAGGCCCTAGGAATTGATGGGATAACAACTAATATGTTTCCAATGACAGATGCAGCCCTGGACATGCTCAGCAGTCTATGCCATAAAATTTGGAGGACAGTTGTCTGGCTGGAAGAGATTCACATTTGTACCTATTCCCACAAAAAATGGTCCAAAAGAACGTGAAAACTATCAAACAACATCATTACTATCACATGCAAATAAAATACTGACGAAGATTATTAAAATATGGCTAGCATGGTACATAAAAGACTGCCAGAGATTCAAGCTAGATTTAGAAGAGATCATGGCATCAGGGATATTATTACTGATGTCAGATCAATCCTGGCTGAAAGCAAAGAACATCAAATGTACACTTATTTGTACTATATTAAGCACAAAAAGCAAAGGCATTTGATTATGTGGATCATAACAAATTACAGCTAATATTGAGAAAAATGGGAATCCCAGACACTTAATTGTGTTTGTGTGAAATTATACCTAGACCAAGAGGCTGTTGTGTGAATAGAGCAAGGGAACACTACATGGCTTAAAATCAAAAAAGGTGTGTGTAAGGTTATATCTTTGTTGTTGTTATTGTACAGAGGGTCCCTGTAAGTCAGAGCTGACATGACAACATTAACAACAAAGGAGAAGAGTGAATGGACTAAGATGAAGTGTAATTTCTAGCAGTATTAAGCATTCATTTGGCAGTAGCGAGCATGTGTGATTCTAATCCTATTCAGCTGCAGTGGTGCAGGCATGGAGTGAGCTAAGTGTTTCATTTAATTGTCTGTGGTTTTCAATTAAGCATGTTTGTGAAAGGAGTTAGGAAACAAAGACTGTTTCAAAAAGAGTTTTAACTGACTATGGAGTGAAAAGGGAGTTCTGGTGGCGTAGTTTGTAGAGAGTTACACTGTTATTCCAAAGGTCAAGATTCTCTGGTGGTTCAAGTCCACTAACAATTCCTTGGGCAAAGATGGGCCATCTCCAACCTTGAGATATAAAGCTGTTGGTGGCTCAGCTATGAGTCAGTTGCAGCAATGAGACAGTGATGGGGAGAAGAAGAAAGTATCTGAGGGATCTAGAACTGATTAAAAAAATGAAAGCACGTAAGACATAAAAGGCCACTATATGGAACGAGAAGGCTTAGAGACAGGTAGTAAGCAAGGGATAGAATCTGAGAGAAGCTCTTTTTAGAAATGAAAGCAAGTCAAAAGACTTTCAGCAAAACTAGAATGTTAACAGCTACCTAAATAATAAACCAGCCTTATATAATTCTTGAGGTGGGGTTACAGAAAATAGATTAGTAAGAATGTTTGTCAGTAAAAAGAAAACTTCTGGTTTTTAAATGTTAAAATTGTATATATAGAACAAATATGGCATAAAATACACAGTATTTTTTATTCTTATTATGACATTAAATAACAATGAAATAATCTGATATGCTACATTCTGAGAGGTACAATTTTTTCTACTACCTTTATTATTTTTACTAATTATGGACAAGTCAATCTTGATTCATGGTGAAATTCTAAATGCAGATTGTTTTGTAGAACAGAAGTAAAAAGTACTCAATTATACATACTCAGAATAATTTCTATATGATTTAGCTACATATACTAAAAAGGACTTTTCAAATACGGAGTTCACAGCAATAAATATCATAGCTTTGTATACAGAACTATGTAAGAATTCCAACACACAGAAGCAGTTATTTAAAAACTCTAATCTGGGTGAAGAATGATGTACCTGGAAATGCAAACCCCAGTCAATTATGAAATGACGGAATTAAAATGCAAATGGGGGAGGCACTTCACCACTTCTTGATTATAATTTCATGAAAATTGAGACCTGTTCTGCTCCCACTCTCCCTCCACTACCTCCCCAAAACCCCAAAAGTGAATTATTATTCTTCTAATCTATCTACTTACCTGTACTGGTGGCCGAGTTGCTCTGTCCTTCATCTGAATACTGACAAGGATATTGTAAAGGCTCATCTGCTCCTGGAAAGTACTATATATAAAAAGTAAATAACAATTGTCTTTAATGTAAATAAAATGTCATTAAAATTAACTCGATGACTACACTGGAATTATTTTCTTCTTATGGAACAGACTATAGCAAAGATGTTGCTTTATTTAACATACCACATATACTAAACATGCAGGAAACATTTTTTTTTATAAAGATGACAGCAATGTTGTCTCCCCTGGATTTTAACTGTGACCAATGCCACGTAACTAAGCATTTAGTTTACATGGAGCCTAGATGATCTTGAGGAAAACAGCAAATATTTTTCAAAAGGAACATATGAAATAAAGTATCATTCTTCATAGTTACATGGAAGACCTTTATATTCTTACAGCAATGACAGAAGCCTCCAGGTTGTAGCAACAACCGCCATAGTCATACTCGTATACAATAGGATAATTGTTAGAACTAACTTTCAAAATATGATCCAAGATAGGTTATAAATGTCCTCTGATAAGCAGAATATAAAAATACTGAATAAATGAAAACAAGTAACTGAAAATAGAAAAAAGAAAGTATTCTCAAGATTAGATAAAGACTATATAGGCAGAAATAATTTGAACAATTTAGAAAGTTATATGACTATGGAAACTGAACAGGTTTTATATATATCTTTTAGGCCTAGGGCTCTGTGTACAGCATGCACACAAACATTACTGAAGCTATTTTCAATACTCAATCAAACCAAATCTTGGCCATTTGGCAAATCAAAGTATATTTCAATGGCTAAGTCTTGTTTAGTTCATATTTAAGAAGAATGAAACAGCCTTCTAAATAAATCATTCAGAAATACAGGCACTTTCATTAAGTATGTGAATTTTTAAGTCAAGCTACCACATGAAAGATTGAACTCTAGAATTCTTTTATTATTTAAAATCATCCTAAATTACTAAACAAGGAAATTAAGAAAATTATTCTAAAAGGCTTCACTTATATGTACACAATAAGTAAGTCCTAGAATGACGTTTAACATTTTAATGGCAGATAAAATATGCAGTGAGAAACATAGTCTATTCTTATCATTTGTGGTAGTTACAATGTATAGACAGAACTGAATTAATGAATACCAAACCACTGCTTCTAGGGCAATACTGTGTGCTTTTAGTCATAATTACTAATCAAGCAGTCAGTGAATGACCTGGTCGTATTTCTGTTTAAAGAGAACTGTCTTAGTATACATTATGGATTCAGTAATACTGAAATTGAATCAAGACTAGCTAACATGGATTTTACCCATAATCTTTCATGCACATAGTAATGCCGTTTTGAATAGCAAAATTACCAAGAAAAGGGGAGAATTGGGGGTTAGGGGAAAGACTATAAAAGGGCATTTGTTTACAATGAGAGCTGGACCAAGAAGAGAGCAGTGCCTTGTTCCACATCTTAGAATGTATACATTAGGCGACTTAATTTTACTTCTCTCTTAGAGTATATTTGTGGATGACCATGAAAGCACTGTGCATATTAATTCTGGGGTTGCAGAAAAGTTTTAGGTAGCTGGTGGATTCACAGAAAATAATGACCAATACTGTTTCCAAGGAATCCTCTGATGTAGTGGATTATGTGTTGGGCTTCTAGCCAAAAGGCTGAAAAAGGTTGAAAGATTAGTGATCTGAATCCATCAGCTTACTCCTGGGGATAAAGATGGGTTGTCTCCTCCCCAAACCCAGACTGATACCCAAAGGAATACTGCCACAACTTGGAGTGAATCTGAGGACAGCACAGTTTTTGTGGTTTACATTTTGAGAAATAATATATACATCCACAAGAATGTAAACTCTCAATATAGTTTATAAATGACTGATTGTTTGAAGAAGATCTAGAATAAAAAGTTTAAAATTTAGTCAAAATATATTACAAGATATCTAAAATTTTGTGAATGCATGAAGGAAAAAAAGCCCAACAACCCTAACTATAGTTAAGTTGGAAATGTCTAATAGTTAACCCTCCAGTGGATTTTCAAAGACTATAAATAGCACAAGAGGAGAATGCTTATCTTTATCCCTTGGAACAGCTGGTGGATTGGAACCATCAACCTTTGGGTTGGCAGGGCAACTCCTTACTCATTAGGCCACCAAAGCTCCCTAAAATCTTAAGAGATCATCTAATTCAGCTTTTCTTAAAGTACAGACTGGGCAAAAGGTTCAGGAACAAATACACTGGCTCATTAAGGTTTGCTGGAGTGAAAAGCAAATCCAGACACTTAGAACTTTCCACTTAAAAAAAAAATCCTTTAAAAATTTTTTCAAATGTTTCCACATCTAATTATGATAAATACATGCTCCTAACTTTAACTTAGAAAATACAGGTAAAGTACAAAGGGGAGAGGAGACAATGTACTATTATATTAAAACATAGTATACATAGATATAAAATTCCCCTAAACCCAAAGCCCCTCAAAAGAAGGATTATACCCGCATCAAGTGAGTCATTATTTTCACAATCTCCTCCATAGAAGGACGTTGAGATGGATCTTTAGACCAACAACGAGTCATCAGGCTTTCAATGGGCTTAGGCAAATTTTTGATCAGTGGTGGTCTAGTACCTATAATTGAAATTTAGAGAACATATTTACCCAAAAAATGGTATAAATTTTTTATATGCCCTTCTAAAAGAGTACTTATTTTTACAAATCTTATAATCTAACAGTGTGCATTTTACAGTAAAGAAAAAATTTAAAAATATCCTTTAGGTTAATACTTATTCTATGTATATTTAAAGGGGAAGCCATACCTTCTAATAACTTAAAACTGATTTTATTTTTTAATAACAAAATTTTCACAAAGCACTACAATGAGTACTCGAAGACTGAAACGTAACAATTTTTTACTTGTCACAAATATTTTTTCATAACAAATTAAAAAATAACATGCCAATGCATGTTTTAGTAAGAAAAATAAGATGGTGGCTTAAGGAAAATCTTATCTGAATCATGGTTTCATATTTAGTGCAAAAATTGCAAGTGAATTTGAAAATTAATTTTTTTTTCTATCTAAAAAGCAATCAACTGAAATGTTACACTCTTGGACTTCGATATAATCCTTTTGTGGGAGCTCTAATAGGAGAGTCCATAATGCTTATGCATTAAGTAGAAGGTGGTGCACATCTTGGCAGTTTGAATCCAGAAATGGTTCTAATTTAACAGTTTCTGTGAAGGAGAATGATGGACCGTCTCCTCCCATTATGGTTTATATCCATAAAAACTCAGTGTAGAGTCCCCACAAGTTGGAATGGACTTGATGACAATGAGAAAGAAAGGTGGGTCAGTCATTTTACAGACTGAAAACTATCAACTAGTGGGTTTAACAAGACTAATATTTTTAATAATCACCTACTTATGTTGTGAAACAGAAGATGTTTAACACTTATTCAATTAATTGTCCTTTTAGTTCTCACTGACAAACCAATCATTTACTAATAATTAACAGAAAAAAGAAAGTGATCTATCTTGGTCATGGTTCCAGAATTCTCTATAGTGATAGTAAAGGTAGTACAAGATACTGCTAAAAAAATCCTCAAACAACTCCAATAAAACATGTCTTTCATGACATATGCTTGGGTATTATGGTCATGACAAGAGTCCAGAATGAAGGCTACATAGTGGAGTGTACTCGGGGGAGGGGGGGGTGGGAGGATTGTATGCCAATGAAAGAATTTTTTCTTTTACTTTTCAAAGAGAAAAGCAAACTGGGGGTAGGGGTGGGCAGGGAGAAAAATGCAACAATGAATGAATGGAAATCCAAAATCTCTGTAAACGTTCACTAAAATTAATGAAATTAAAAAAAACCCAACCAGGTCTTTCAGTATGTTGCATTGAGGAAATGATTTACATATTGCTAATTATTTTATAGCTTAAGTGTGCATATACTTGATTGTTCATCATTCACCCTTATTAATACAGCACTTGTTTGCCAGTCTGCTTTACTTGGGTAACCTGTGGGTTGTTGTGATACTAAGAGCTGTATCACTAGTATGTCAAATGCCAGAATGGACACCCATGGTGGATAGGTTTCAGCAGAGCTCCCAGATTAAGACAGAGTAGGAAGCAAGATTTGCCATCAACTTCTGAAATAGCAGGTCTCTGAAAACCCTATGAACAACATACAAACACTAGTAGCTGTGGTAGTAGAGGTAGAGCTTAAATTGGAAATAAATAAAAATGAGGAGAAATGGCTGCAAACATCCTTCAATATGGACTGAAACAGTGACTGCAGTATGTGTGAGCGGTAATGAAGATGGTTCAGGATAGGACAGGGTTCAGATTTGTTGTTCAGAAGGTTACTGAGTCGACTCGACTAGATGGCACTGAACAACAATACTGAAATGCCATTAGTCAGAATGATTACAATCAAGTAACAGAAGTTTTTTGAAAGACATTTCTCCAAAACAAATATGAAATAACTTGATGAGTAAAGAGTATATATACATTCCATTATGTGTGGATAGCTATTCTAAGGATTAACTGTAGGAAGTTGCACTGCTAACCCAGAGGAATGATCTCTTTGATGGTTAGAGTTCATCAAAGGTTCCATGAAGGAAGATGGGCAATCTCCTCCCATAAGGTTTACAGCCTCTGAAAATTCAATAGAGGGTTAGCTGTTGAGTCTGAGGGGGTTTTGGGGGTAATATTACTAGCTCTATAAAAGAAATAGGATGAAAAGTCACTGAATCCATTCAGTTAATGAAACTTAAAAAAAGAACTCTTTATTTATCAAAATGGTAAGGCCTAAAGATCAGGACATTATTTAAAAATAGAGGATGACAACATCTCTATATACTGCCAAAATTATCTCAATTGGCAAGTTGGTAAACGACAATAATTACACCAACCATTACTCTGATCTTGTATGGTGGCTTTTGTTACTGCCAGAGATACAAAACAGTTGGACAAATTTTTTTTTAACCTAGGGTCACAAATGCAAAATGTCAGATATTAAGATAGTCTACAAGTGAAGATTTAATATACATGCACTCTTGTTGTTATGTGCTGTCAAGTTGACCTTTCATTGGGTTTTCAGAGGCTGTGAATCATCTTTCTCCCATGGTGCATTTGAAATCATATGGTTTTGGCCTGGAAGTAGAACTCTTCACTCATTATGCCACCATAGCTCCCTATATAGCCAGTGGAGCAATTTAATTCTAGCTCTAAAATTTAACAATTCTGTGACCAGGAAGGAGTATGTTAATGAACCTCTCCAGATCTCAGTATCCAAATATGTGAAATGAAGTAACTATATGGATGGAGGAAAAAGGGGCATGAGAAGTACAATGCTTTATACCTTTGAGTGTAAGTGTTAACTTTTATGATTTTATGAGATTTGTGCTTCTTGAATTTCCTTACCATTAAAAGCCTATAGTGCTCAAATTATCTTAAGCGTGTGAGATGGAACAGATTTTCATTTTTTCTGCATAAAACTGTCCACTGATTTTCCATACCTCAGAGTGAGGCTAACCTAGTGGCCCAGATTTTTCTACTGATGAGCATTCTCTTCTCTATCAGTAGAGTCAACAAAAAGTTGTCCATTTTATTGTAAAGATAAATGATCTTTCTGGAGGTGAGGGAGAGAAGTGGTGATTATAAATACAAAATACACTAAAGAAAGTTTCTTTTCACGAACCGTTGTGAACTGCCCACATTATACGGAAAGCGGGACCACCAATTTCATCAAAAGGTTTCCGACGAGTTATTACTTCCCAAAGGATAATACCCCAGCTGAAGACGTCACATTTTTCACTGTAATTACTACCTGGGGGGGTGGGGGGGAGAACAAGGAAGCATAGTTTAAAGACTTTCTCCTATATAATTTTCAGAAATGGATTAAATAAAATTTGAATGAACACTATTGTAGAAAAAAAAAATCACAACACACATACAGAACCAAGAAGTTTCTATATTGAGAAGTGAGGAATTATTATTTTGAGTACCTTAAGACTTTGCTACCAAAAAAAAAAAATATATATATATATACACACACACACACACACACACACACACACACATTTGTGTGTGAAATAGATTTACACCCCCCCACACCCCCCACATTTGTGTGTGTGTGTGTGTGTGCATTAACAATAATGCATATGTCCCTCAAAAAAAATCACTTTAGAAAGTCAGTTATTTTCTATTTTCACATTAAAAGTAAAGGTTCTGTCTTGTATTTAATTTAGACTAATAATTTCACTGGGTTAGAGAACACATTGGTATTTGTTAATTTTAAACTTTCTCCATTTTTCTTGATGGACAAAATTACTATTGAAAAAGAAATTAATAATTTAATGTTAACGCTCTTTCTCTTCATAATAGCTGGTGAGAGAAAATTTAAGTTGAAAGCAATAAAAATCATAGACAAATTTCTAGAAAACAAATCAGTGGAACAATACTTAAAGTACTACAAAGTTAACTGATGAATTACCACAAGAAGCAGCAAAATAAAACCAAAAAACCCACCTAAAATTAACCCACCAAAAGAATAAAAAATTTTATAGTGACAGTTAAGCAGTACACTGTAATGCAGCATCACAATTAAAGCTGAAATAAAAATTGGGATGATAGATGCCATCAGGAACCTTGGTGGCACACTGCTAAGTGACCCAGCTGCTAACTGAAGGCAAAAATGTGGCAATATGATTCCAGAAAGATTTTGTTTTGGAAGCCCCAGGAACGCAGTTCTACTGTCCCACAGCATTATGAGTCAAAGTGGCTAAGTATGAGTTAGGATTGGATTTAAAAATGCCATCAACAGAAATCTTTCAGAAAAAATAACCACAGCTTTGCTTAACATCTCTGTATCTCACCCAAGTTCTTAAAGAACTAAAAAAATAACTCACTGCTGTTCAATTAAAACCAAGTCACAGCTGACTGACCCTCCAGCAGGTTTACTGAGGCTATAAATCACATGGGAGGAGATGGTGCATCTTCCTCCTGTACAGTTGCTTGTGGATGAACTGCCAGAGAGAGACCCTCTTTGGTTTAACAGTGCAACTTCTGATGACGATGTCATCAGAGCTCCCCAGTTCTTAAGCAGTGGTCTGTAACTGTCATACTATATTTTGGAATAAAAATAATGATCCAGAGTGGAAAACAAAGTATATGAACTCTGTAAATAAACTAGTATAAAAGAAAAATAAAAAAAAAAATTTAAAAAAAAACAACAACTGAGAGAAAAAATAGAAAAAAAAACACCTATACATAGAAACATCCAAGTAATAGGACAAAACCTGTTTTCTGTACCTTAACTTACAAACATGAAGAATTATTTGGTTTTGTATAAATTAACACTTTTCTGTCCAACTTTTTATAAGGATATTAGGGGGGAAATACTTTGGAAAAATGACTAGCCACACAGTAAACTTTTCTTTTATTAGACTGGCTAAAAACTTTTAAATTGATTAAATAATGGAATAAATGAAATACAATGTGACAACATATAAATCATATTTCTAACATAAATTACACACCTTACAAAGCACTCTTTAAGAACGTAAGACATTATGTCTAAGAAAGGAAAGTAAACAGCTTGTCAGAAAGTTGAAGTTCTGCATATCATATTTCTACTCAATTACTTACCCGTTCCCTTTAAAGCAAGATAATGGAAATGTTAACACAGAAGGAAAACTACAGAAATACTATAAAGCTATAAATACTGGATTCAAATAGAATGAGATAGAGTATCAATGACTGTTTTTTACCTTCAAAAACTTCAGGTGCCATCCATGCAGCACTCCCCTTGTTATTGGTCATATGTGTCTGAATGTCGCAGGCTGTACCAAAGTCACAGATTTTTAAAACTGTACCCCCTGCAACTAGCAACAAGCTGTTTTGGGAAGGGGAAAGCAAAAAGTCAATGTTTACAAGGCTAGTATTTATAATAAAATAAAGACATGTAGAAATACAAAGAGTTAAACTATTACTCATTAAAGTCTGTGAAATGTTATTAATGACAGTAGCCTAATTACTTCAGAGGAGAGCAGCAAGAAGTAACTGACCTTAACCTAACTCTGTAGAAGCACTGCTAGATTGACATTTTCTTTTGTCTGTCTCTACCTCCATAATCTTTCTTCACTATACTTGTCTCTGAGCCAACACAAAAATATTGAGTTTAAAGAAATTCAGCATTATGGCCAATTTCATGGTCATCTAAAAGTGGGAGTAGATGAGTATCATATACTTTAATAAATTAGTTTTTCACGCTCCCTTCATTAAAAAAATAGTAGGAAAGGACAATATTAAAAATAAGTAGAAAATACCAAACTATGTTCCTATTGAAATACATTCATTTTGTACATATCAAAATATGATCCAACTTAGTAAAAGGATTGCTTTATAAAATTTGCGTTGGGTACATATGAGTATGCATACACATATGCTTGACTATCAAGTATTATCTACCAGGAATATGGTCAAAAGGTATGCAAACTTCCTCTGGTCTTATTACATAATAAAAACAAGTCTTCAGCAACAAGAAAATAACCTAAAAATTCTTTTTCTTTTTTTTTAAATAAAGTCTTCAGTAGAACTTATTATATCAAGTCCATAGCATGTTGGAACTCTGGTGACCTAGTGGCAAGAAGCTGCACTGCAATCCTGAAGGCATGGGTTCAAATCCACCAGCTGCTCTGCGGGAAAAGGCTGGGCAATCTCCAGTGTGATTAACTGCCTCTGAAAATCCACTGGAGGGTCAGCTATGGGTCTGTTCTGACTCTATGGTAAACAACAACAACAATAATGTGTGTTGCACCATTAACCAAAAGGCTAAGCATCTTCAGGAGAAAGATGGATAGTCTCCTCTGGTTAAGGTCTCTTTTATTGTTAGGTGCCAGTGAGTGCAAACCATAGAGACTCTATGAACAACAGACCTGAATCCTGTCCTATGCTGTGCAAACCTCACATTTCTTGACACATTAGAGCTCACTGCAGCAGTGACTGACAATCACCTGGTTGAGGTCTTCCTCTCCTTCACTGACCCTCTGCCTTTCTGAGCATCATGTCCCTTTCCAAAGAAGAGCCTTTCCTAGCTACATGCCCAAATTGTGAAGTGAAGCCTCATCATCTTTGTCTCCAAAGACTATTCTAGCTGTACTCTCCTCCAACACCACAGCTCAGAGGTATCAATTCATCTTCTGTCATTCTTATTCACTGTCCAGCTTTCAGATGCAGAGCAAGTGACTGGAAAGAAATCAGACACTCCTTCATCCTCAAACTGGCATCATTACTCTCCAACAATGTGAAGTCCCTAACTGCAGACTTTTGCCAATGCAATACACCTCCTGATTTCCTGTCTGCTGGTACCGAGTGTGTTAACTGTGGATCCAAGTAAGATGATGTTGTTGACAGTTTCAATCTTTTCTCCATCTATCATAATGTTGCCTATTGGCCCAGGTAAGTTTACACTTTAAGTTTTATAGCTTCAGAAACCCCACAGAGGGTTGCTGCGTTGGAACAGCAGTTGAGTTTCTTGAAATACAGCAAAAGAAGGCTCTGGGTTATACAAAGTTAAAAGGCATGGTTACAAACTGAACGGCTGGCAGTATGAATCCAATTAGTGGTGCATTAAAGAAAAACCTGGTTATCTATTTTGGGGTGGGGTGGGTGGGGGAATATGCCTCTATTAAGACTCAGCAGTTTTCCTCCTAATTCTTCTCCCTCTTGCTCACACTATTACATTTCCCAGGCTCTTCTGTGCTTTGGTTTGGCCAATGGAATGCAGAAGTGATGCACTACGCTTCTGAGTTTTGTCGATAAAATTACCCAACATGTAATACTTGTACTTTCCTCCTCTACTAGTTATATACAAAGGATTCTCAGCTACAAGACAAAAAGAGCCTAAGATTCTTAATCATCATGTTGATAAGCATCATATCAATCAGGAATATACAGTTTGGGCTTTATGAGAGGAAAATAAACTTATACTTCAAGTCACTGAGATTTCAGCACTTAGCTACTTATTACTGCAGGATTGGCTAGATTCTAAATATTTTTTTTAAAGAAACCCTAGTATCAAAATAAATGTTATAACAAAGATCTAAGTTTTAGTACTGGCTTTACAGTAAAGAAATGCAATCTGAAGGCTGGAGAGACAGAGGCTCAGGCAATGATGTGGAAGGCACCTGGTAAAACTTGTCTCCTGCATTAATTTGTGGATTTAAAGGACTGGGAAAAATGACTACTTCTAGATTCTAAATGGTAAAAAGACACTGAGTTAGCCATGAAGTTAAGAACAGATGAAGTATCTTGCACCTAATCTTGATGGTTTCAAGAGATGTTCACCAGATTAAGAGTATTACAGTGAATAATCAAGTCAGACCCAAAAATTACCTCACCTACTGAAAACCACAGGTACATGAAATCAACTGGAACCAGAGGAAAGTCTACCTTTGACCAAATCATATTGTCAAAGAAACCACAAGAACAGAATTAAAAAGTGAATCTTACAACAACCCTCAGGATCTTGTACAAGCAGGAAGCGGGGCTTCAAAGGCCAAAAAGCTTCTAATGAGAGCACACACCATCTCTCTATGGGTATTATAGTGCATGCTCAATGGAGAATAAGGGATATAATGAAAAACCTGGAAAGGGGAGAAGCCAATTCAATCATGAAGAATAAATAAAGAAGCTCCTTTTCGAACAAAAATCAGTCTAATCAAAAAATACTATCAGGGCAAAAAGGCCCAACACACAGAGTACCATCCCTACTGAACAACAACTACACTAGATAGCCATTCTCCCCTTTTCTGAATCGCTTGTTGTTGTTGTTGTTTATGTGTCAAGTCGCTTGAGACTCATAGTGACCCTATGTATAAGAGCTCTAAATGCCATTCTATCCTGTGCCAACCTAGCCATTTCAAATGCACTCATTCCCACCACTCGTCACAGAATCAATCCATCTCATCGAAGGTCTTCCTCTCCTGCGCTGCCCCTCCACTCTGCCAAGCATGATGTCCCTCTCCAAGGACCAGTCCCTCGTTGCAATATGCCCAAAGTATGTCAGACAAAGCTTCAGAATCCTTGACTCCAAGGAGCATTCTCGCTTCACCTTCTCCAAGACAAACCTGTTTGTTCTCCTAGCAGTCCATAGTATATTCAACTCTTCTCCAGCACCACAGCTCCAAGGCATCAATTCCCTATCATCCCTAGTCACTGTCCAACTCTCTGATGCATAGCACGTACAAGACTATAGAAAGGATCAGGTGCACCTTGGTTTCAGCCTGACTTCGTTTTTCTTCAGTACTCTTGAGAGGTCCCTCACAGCTGACTTTCCCATTGCAATTTGTCTCCCGATTTCCTAGCTGCTGTTACCAAGAATGTTGACTATGGAGCCAAGTAAACTAAAACTGTTAACTATCTCAATCTCTTCACCATCCATACTGATGCTGCCAATTGGCCCAGTGGTGAGAATCTTTGTTTTCTTGATGTTGAGCTTCAATCTATATTGAAGGTCAAGAAGTCCTTGACCTTCTGCAGCAAGCACTTCAGGTCCTCCTCACTTTCAGCAAGCAGGGTTGTGTCATCTGCGTAACGTAGGTTGTTGATGATTCTTCCACCAATCCTGATTGCCACATTCCCCCTCATACAGCCCACCGTCTCAGATGATCTGTTCTGCACACAGATTGAAAGGTATGGAGACAGAATACATCCCTGTCAGACCCCCTTCTTGATTTTGAACCACGTAGTGTCTTCTTGCTCTGTTCTGACAACTGCCTCTTGGTCCAAGTATAGGTTTCACATTAGCAAAACTGAATGTTCTGGTATTCCCATTCTTCTCAGTGTCAGTCATAGCTTGTTGTGATCCACACAGTCTGAATAGGTAATTTACTTAAATCATTTTCTCTTCTTTCACTCTTATTTGTTTTGTGCTAAGGGATGGGTGGTAAAGGAAACAACTTGTCTCCACAGTTCATGTTTTACTAGAGTCACATGTGTTAGTGACAGTTGCACATCATCCTGAAATTCTGCATGGTGAGCTAGAGAGTGACTAAGGTCTGCTTAAAACTATAGTCTCAGGTTTTTCATATCCCAATGTTGTTAATCCCATAAGAACTGAAACAGAAAGCATTTTTAAAGTGTTTGGGTTTGTTTTTTTTTTAAAGCCAAGATAATTTTCTTTAGTTTCTTATAATTATTCAAAAGATGAAGTTAATGACAGTTTAAAGTACACACATTACCTAAAATGTTTACAGGCTTGTAATAGATTTATGGAATTCTTCTCAATTATCTCTTTTTACATGAAGGAAAATTACATTTATTCATTCTATATAAGCCAACAACCTACTGCTGTTGAATAAATTCCAGCTTACAGCAATGCTACAGGGCAAAGCAGAACTGTCCCTTAGATGGGCTGCAAATCTGTGCAAAATCAGACTGCTACAACTTTCTTGTGTAGAGTAGCTTGTGGGATCAAACCAATAACCTACTGGTTAGCAGCCAAGTGCTTTAACTACAGTGCCAGAAGGGTGTTTGTTTTTTTTTCTATACAGCCAATGTCTATTTTTGTGCATGTTTATCCATTTTCCCCATCATCCATTCTTTCCTGAATTTTAGGTCTGCTTGTGTGATTGTGTTCTTTATTCCTGAAGCACACTTCTTTAGAAAGGCCTTTCCTGGAGATGATTTTAGTGGACTATGGGTCGTGGTACTAGGGATATCGTTGCTGATGTTAGATGGATCTTGGCTGAAAGCAGGGAATACCAGAAGAATGTCTATCTGTGTTTCATTGATTATGCAAAGGCATTTGACTGTGTGGATCATAACAAACTGTGGCTGACTCTGAGAAGAATGGGAATCCCAGAACATTTAATTGTGCTAATACGAAACCTATACATGGACCAAGAGGCAGTAGTCAGAACAGAGCAGGGTAACACTGCATGGTTCAAAATAGGGAAGGGTGTACGCCAGGGATGCATCCTGTCTCCATACCTTTTCAACATGTATGCAGAGCAGATTATTCGAGAGGCTGGGCACTATGAGCAGAATTGTGGCATCAGGATTGGTGGAAGATTTATTAACAATCTCCGTTATGCAGATGACACAACCTTGCTTGCTGAAACTGAGGAGGACCTCATGCACTTGCTGTGAAGGGTCAAGGACTGCCGCCTTCAGTATGGACTAAGGCTCAACGTCAAGAAGACAACGATTCTCGCCACTGGACCAATTGGCAGCGTCAGGATGGATGACGAAGAGATTGAGAGTGTTCACAGCTTCACTTTGCTCGGCTCCACAGTCAACACTCTTGGTACCAGCAGTCAGGAAATCAAAAAGCGTATTGCGATGGGAAAGTCTGCCGTTAGGGACCTCTTAAATGTACTCAGGAGCAACAGTGTCTCTCTGGAGACTAAGGTGCGCCTGATACAGGTCATGGTATTTGCAATTGCTTGTTATGCATCAGAGAGTTGGACAATGGCTAGGGAGGACAGAAGGAGAGTGGATGCTTTTGAGCTGTGGTGCTGGAGAAGGGTACTGAATGTACCATGGACTGCCAGGAAAACAAACAGATTCATCTTGGAGAGGATTAAACCAAGCTGCTCCTTGGAGGCAAGGATCCTGGGGCTTCGTCTGACATGTTGCCAGGAGGGATGGGTCCTTGGAGAGGGACATCATGCTTGGGAGGGTGGAGGGACAGTGCAGGAGGGGAAGACCCTCTATGAGATGGATTGATTCGGTGACTGGGGTAATTGGGATGGGTATGTCAGAGGTGGTGCGGTTGGCGCAGGATAGAGCAGGGTTTAGAGCTGTTGTGCATAGGGTCGCTATGAGTCGGAAACGACTCGATGGCACATAACAACAACAACAAATTGCAGGTTTTGTTTCAAAATACCTTCTCTTTTAATATTAACTTAGACATGCTGACGTTGCTAGGTGGCGCTGAGAATGACTCACAGTAACATTATGAACAGATCTGAACCTTGTCCTATCTTGTGCTGTTCTCAGCATTTCTGACACAACTCAACTAACTGCTGCAGTTACTGTATCACCAATCCATCGTCAAGGCTCTACCTTTCTCTTGCTGATCCTCCACCTTTTCAAGCATAATGTCCCTCTCAAAGGAATAGGCCTTCCTAGCAACATTCTCAAAGTACGTGAGATGAAGGTTCACCATCTTTGCCTCTAGGGAGTACTCTGGTTGCACTCTCTCCAAAACAGATTTTTGTTCTTTTGGTTCCTGGGATAAGGTAAGCTTTTCTTGACTTGTCCATGAAGGGCAAATTGAAACGTTAAGGGAAACTCCCTCATGAATGATTTTTCATTTACCTCCTCAGAGCTCTGGTGGTTTGTTTTTGAGTATCAATTTGGAACCAACCCACAGCTGACCCTCCCGTGGGTTTTCAGAAGCAGTAAGTAGCACCAGAGTAGATGGCCCATCCTCCTGGGGAGCACGTGGTGGACTCCAACTGTTTGTCTTCGGGAATGAAGGACAGCTTTTACCACTAGGCTACCAAAAGCTCCGGTTTCTTTACTTTTAAGTATTCTGAGGCTGGATCAAGAAATCAGTGATGTCATACTTGTTTCAGAGGCTACTCGCAATCAATTAAGTGTCCATTTCTTTTATTATTTGAACATGGATAGTATTTAACGAGATACTTTGTTAACATAGAAGTTTCTCCTTTCCTCTAAACTAGGAAATTTGCATGTGGTTCTTGCTGTGTACTGTGGAGTGGGAACTGACTCATGGGTGCCCCTCCAGTAGGTTTTCAGAGGCAGTTAATCACATGGGAGGAGACTGCCCATCCTTGCCCCCGTGGAGTAGCTGGTGCCCTCGAATCTTGTGTATTCAGGATTGCAGCGTAGCTTCTTGCTACTAGGCCCTCCGAGCTCCCTAGAAAATTGGCATAGTCCTGGCCAATGATAAATGAGCAGAAGTCACTAAAGGGAACTTCCAGGAAGGTATGCAGGCTATGTATGCATTTATTTATTTATAACACTACTTTGTGATTTGACTCAAAGTTTACAGATCACATTACCTTTATTTATATTCAACAGTTCATATATGTTTTGTGATATTAGTTGCAAACCCCTCAATGTAACAGCATTCTTTCCATTTCCTTCCTGGATTTTCTATTGTCTTTATTCCTTTCTTCCTGCCCCTTCCAACCCTTTAAACTTGGTTTTGGGGCAAATGTTTCCCTTTTGTTCTAAGTAGTACAACTCTCACAGATGTTATCTTCACTTTAAAAACTTAACTATTGTTTGGCTTAAAGATGGATTCCTAGCTCTAAGAGATATGCAAATCAAAACAACTGTGAGGTTGGTATCCTCTTAACCCAGTAAAAACAGCAAAATTCAACAAAGCAGCAAACAGCAAATGCTGGCAAGGTTGTAGAGAAACTGAGATCCTTACGTATTGTTGGTGGAAGTGTAAAATGGTACAACCACTATGGAAAACAGTATGGTGCTTTCTCATAAAGTTGGAATTAGAAATACAATTTGACCCAGCAATTCCACTATTGGGAGTAAACCCCCAAAGAAACCATAACTACTACCAAGCAGATATATATGCATACCCATGTTTATCGCTGCTTTGTTCACGATAGCTAAGAGGTGGAAAGAACCCAAGTGCCCATCAGCAAATGGATAGAGAAGCTGCAGTATATTCACATCATGTAATACTATGCTCCATTGAAAAACAAAGAACTTATGAAATATACAAAATGGGTGACCCTGGAGGTCATTATGCTGAATGAAATATCTCAGTCAAAAAGGACAAATACTGCATAGTGCCACTGTTGTAAAACAGGACTGGGTTTTACAAATCAAGGTTGGGGGATACCTAAGAAAAGAGGGGATAAATAATATATACTGAATTGAAACAGATGAGAGAGAGAACTGTTTAAAAGGAATATAGAATTAAGTATTATTTTCATAACAAGATTACAGAAGAAAGAATGCATAGTAAAGTGGACTGTGGACTTAGGGGAATTTTATAACAACAAAAGAATTTTTTTTTTTCTTTTCAAAGAGAAAAACGAACTGTGGGGAGGGACGGGCAGGGAGGAAAATGTGCAACAATGAATGGGGAAAAATTAAATGGAAAGAATATGCTGTGAAAAATATCTATACTGCATTAAAAAATCTATTTTTTTTTAGAAGATGATCCTGAGGGTGAGTTCCATTCCCAATTTGAAGGGAGCCTAAGGGCCATAACTAGGCAGCTCCATTAGTATCTATCAGACCAGTTAGTCTGGTCTTTCTAATGATTTTGAGTTTTGTGCTACATTTTCCTCCTTTTCTAGATAGGACCCTCTACTGTGACCCCAATCAGAGCAGTTGATAGTAGCTGGGCTCCAGTTGTATTTTTCAATCTCAGACTAGGAGGCTGTGGCTCATGTACTCTACTGGTGCTCTGGACTGTTTCCTTGTTTGATTTCTCTCAATCTTCTTTGTGGAGGAGGGAACCTTTAGCTGCACTGCCTGCTAGAACTTTCTAGAAGCAGCCCTCAGAGCTCAGGCTCAGGCCATGGAGATAAAGTTCAGTGGTAGGGAATTGTGCTGCTATCCCAAACACATAGTTTGAATTCACCAGTTGCTCTGTGGGAGAAAAAGAGGTAAGCTCCCATGTGATTTACTGCCTCTGAAAAATCCACTGGAGGGCTGGCTAGAAGTCGGTTTTCAACAACAGTGACTTTTACTTTGTTACCTCCAAAGGTCCTGAATTTACCCAGAGGTCTCATCCCAACTACCTCACCTTGAATAGCACAAAGGACCTCCAGCTATCAGAGTCATGAGAACCCAGTACTCTACATTCTTGGTTTTGGCAAAAGCTCTTAAGAGAGCTCTTGGTTTCCATGCTTGCTTCCTCCTATCTTTGTTATGAAGAGCTTATTTTTTGTTAAGATCATCAACGTGGGTAAAAGGATATTTATTGCATGATGGGGTTATTGTTAAAGGATACTTTCTCATTTATCTGCTATGTCAGTAAGAGCTCCAAAATTTTTTATCACGTGCCCAAAGTATCAAAAGGTGGCATTTCTATTCAATTTTTTATGAATATAAACATAAGGTATTAGAATGTAAATATATAAATAGTATTGCTTAAATTTTACTGTGCTTCTCAAACTAGGTTAAGAGATCTTGCCAGCATATCAGTGCATGTTGGGATAAATGGCAGACTGCCTACAGTGTGTGGGTTAAAGCAGTGCATCTTCCTGAAACATCACTCTTATTATTCATTTTAAGTACTTTGACATCTTAAAAATATGTGGTAAAAACTTTATGTGATAAAATACATACAACAAAGCTGGCAATCATTCTCAAATGTATAACTCAAAGACATAGACTGTATTCGATGAGTTACTAACAGTACCATTCATTCTCCAAAGAAACATTTATTTTAAAACAGCTTACATGAAGCTTTAACAGAAAATTCTTAACCAACTTACCTTAGGAAGACTTCTTTGGACTCTATCTCTACTCTCAGAACTAACAAGGTTACATAATACCCTAACTTTCTTTGGAGAGGTGGGAAAATCTGAGAGTCCAACATAGGGCATCAAAAATATGGAATCTCAAAATGTCAAATAACTTTTCAATAGCAACATATTTTCTAAAAACAGTTACATATTACATTTTCAAAGTCTAAAACTGCTAAGGGAGCTCTGGTAGTCTACTGGCAAGAAACTGCACTGCAATCTCAAAGGCACAAGGTTTGAATCCACCAGCTGCTCTGTGGTACAAAGATGGGCAATCTCCTCCTGTGCGATTAACTGCCCCTGAAAACCCACCTTAGGTCAGATATGGGTCAGTTCTAACTCAATGGTATACAACAACAACCATGATTGCTCATCAGGCCATGAGAAATTTCTCTTTTAAATACTTTACTTAAAAGGTAATAAAGGAATATTTATGCCTTAAAAATAAAGATGTAAATAACTGTTCACAATGATAAGGAAATAAATACTTGTAAGTAAAACAATCCACATATTCAAGGATCACTATGAGACGGTTCAGAAATTTCAGCAATGAACTATTGTTATGTAATTTATGTATGTTATAAAATACTTTTGATGAGAAGAACTAGTAGGCAAAGACGACTTACTTTGTATTTTTTTGTTATTTAATTATATTTTTAATCATGAATATGTATTCATGCTTAAAAGAGAAAAAATAAAGCGGAAAAAAGTGGAATAAACCAAAAGAAAAAATAATCAACAGCAATATATGAGGATTTTAATTATAAATTTTAATAAACTTTTTGTACTTTAATTCTCACTACAAAGACAATATAGGAAATTAGTTCTTCTAGTACAATGCAACTAAAATAAGTTAAATATACTTATCCACATCTCCCTATTGCCAAAAACACTTTCATGATAATTCAAGTATAAAGAACGTTACTTAGTTTTTTTTTCTCTTCGGAGGGGGAAGCGAGCTGGTGGGGAGGGATGGGCAGGGAGAAAAGTGCGGCAATGAATGAATGGAAATCCAAAACCTCTGTAAATGTCTATTAAAATTA
>NW_006399763.1:31677957-31685517 GCF_000299155.1 Elephantulus edwardii | reverse complement strand
ATTACTATTGATTTATGTCTGTTACCCCATCTCTTGAAGTCTCTGTTGCATCTTACCACCATATCCTAGTGATTTCCATCCTTCCCCTCATTTTTTTAACACATCGTCCTCAGTTTTTATCCTTTTATTTTTACAATAATGGTCTTATGATGTATTTGCCCTTGTAAGACTTATTTCACTCAGCATAATCCTCTCTAGTCTCTTCCATGTTATACAGTATTTTACGAACTTCTTGATCCCTAGTGCTGCAGAGTATTCCACTATGAGAATGTACCACAGTTTCTCAACTCATTCATTTTGTTGATGTACATTTGAGCTGTTTCTATTTTCTTGCTATTGTGAATAGCATGGCAATGAACACAGGTGAACATATCTCCATTTGTGTCTTAGTTCCAATTTCCCAGGATTACATTCCTAGCAGGGGAATAGATGGGTTGTATGGGATTTCTATGTTCAGCTTTTTGAGGAAATACCAAACTGCCTCTCTCATGATAATTTTTATATAGATAGATATATATATGATTATATATTTAATATATAATAATTCATACATAATAACTTTATATACACATCAACAAAAAATGTTCTTGTTCAAGTTTATACTACTTTCTACCAAGGCAACTGTAAATATCTACAAATGATTTCATTATTTCATTCTGGTACACTTAAACTATCACAGTGATTTTTCTGAAATTTTTGCTAGAACTTCTTCTATTTGTAAGACTTAGTTCACCAGTCTATGGTATGATATTTAGAGTTCATTGAAGTATGAACTTAAATTATCTTTTCTGCCTTATTTTCACACAGTTAAGACCGAAAACGTATTTTTCCTTTTCATGTAACTGCGTGAAAGAATTTCCAAAGATAAATAAAATGAGGATGTAAATACAACTTGATATTACATAAAACTTATCACCAAATTATTAGGTGAAGTTTTTTCAAGCCATTTTGAAGAATTTTCCCAACCACAGAATTCATAAATTTTACTGGGACAATAAGATGTAACATGTATTGGGGCATAAACTTTTACATGTGAGTAGAGTCATTAAAAAGTATTATGTTTTCCCTAGTACTTTCTGAAAAAACAATTCTAATTCTAAAGTTAACAAATACTAGGTATTCCAAAGAAAGGGAACATACAACAGTATGAATTTGACTATAGATTTGTCCATATAGTTGAAGACTTATTACTCAGACCAGACTTCTCATAAATACAGTAATAGTATTTACTGGTAAAAAGGCAGTTTTAGTCACAAAATAATGATATAGCTTGTCTAGGTTTCTTAAGCCTCAAGTGTACAGATTTATGAGACATGGATGAAGAGAACGGTGGTCACAGAACATAAAACAGAAATGCTGAAGTGACTTTCTTTTATGAAAATATTAAAACAGAAACTGAAGTGATTTCCTTGTATGAGCAATGTTTAGACATACATTGCTCCAATAACTATTAAATTATTCCAAAAGCAAAATATGACCCAATTTGGGAGGAAAAGGACATTGTACAGAGCTATGTATGATGGTTTCAGGCTCTTCCAAGAAAAGAATATACTCTTTATATTTGATGTTTGCCTGTTATCTCCCCCTCCTCAACCCTGTCTTTATCTTTTTAGTCATTTGTCAAATTCTTGCTAGTTAAGATTTATGATTCTCCAGAGTTAGCTTATATATATTTAAGTTGGTTAATACAGCAGGACTGACTGACTATAATCGGGGGAAAGACAAGGAATTTTTTTCTTCACTATGGTAGTTAAGACAACACAGAAGTACTGCACATCTGGAACTTAAACATCATCTTAAAAAAACCTGGGGAAAACTGGAATTCATTCACTCCTGGGAACAGAAATAAAGCACTTTACCAGAAACAGTGATTTCAAGAATTAAAACTTAAGAGTGCACTAAAATAAACAAGAAAGTGATAATGCACATAGACAGGATGTTTTAAATCAGTGTGAAAAGAATGAAATAACTTGAGACTATCCTAGTGTCTGATTTCCTAGAGGAAAACTCTTACCTGGGGACTGATATGGTTTGGAGAGAAAATATGTAGGGACAGACATTTTTAATTGGTTACAGAAGATAATAAAATGATCAAATAGGAAAATGAGACAATAAATAATGTTTCCTTTAAATGAATGCTCTGGTAGCTTAGTAGTAAAGAGTTGCACTAGTAACCTGACGGTAAGTGGTTCAATCAAATCCACCACGTGCTCTGTGGGAGACAAATGGGCAATCTCCCCAGGTATGATTAACTACCCTGAAAATCTGCTGGAGGGCAATTATGGGTTGGGCCATAACCCAACACAATAAGAATAGAAACAAACGAAAATTTTAGCTATTAGAAGAAAATTTTAAGTTTTTTTTCAAATACCTAGAATGTTCAATATGAAGAAATTCTGAGTCTCTTAAATGTTTACCTTGATTACCTAAGATACTACTCCTCTGAAAATGAATAACCACTCTGTAAATCTTTATAGAATGCCTATTATGTCTGAACATCATATCTTGCTGGGAGCAGAAAACAAAATAAAAAAGTCTCACAGAGCAAACCATCTAAAAGCAATATAAACTGTAGGCACACAAAGAGAATTGTGGGCTAGAAGAGTCTAGAGTTATGTTAATTTATGGTAGGAGTTACTACAAATAAAATGTCACACTAAAACCAACACTGACATGCAAGCTTAGATAAATTCCTAAAAGATGGCTTGTTAAAAACACAGTCTTGAGCAAGCCAAAAGGATGGAGGAAAGAGATATGTAACAATCAATTTGAATTATGGAATGAGGGTGCACTGCTTCTAAGAAAGAGGTCATATTACTTGGACTTACTTTGGTGGTTTCAGGTCCCTGTGAATTAGAGCTTTGGGTTGCATGCTGTGAAGATAAGCCACTCCTTGGGAACACTGTAAACACCAACTCATTGCATGGGCAGCAGTGTAATATGGTAATGGTTCAGCACCATGCAGCACTGCAAAAGAAAGGCACAAACTAAAAAGAACTTTATTGCATATAATACAAGACACCAGGTGGATGCAAGAACAATAGAAACACATGACAGTTTTCTTCTACACATTTCTCCAGCTTTTAATTCATGAGGTGGCCTAGTAGGTAAGGAGTTGCACTGCCAACCCAAAGGAAGATAGTTCTAATTCACCACTGCTCCAATGAAGAAAGATGGGTAGCCTCCTCTTGTACAATTTACAGCCTTTGAAAAGATGCTGGAGGGTCAGCTATGAGCTGGTTGACTCGATGGCAATGAGTTTGAGTTGTTTAAGTGAGGCAAAAAAAAACACTGAAATACCCGTCATTTCTAGTGATAATTGCACATAAATACCTAATATTTAATGCTGTTGTGTCCCACTGAGTTGGAATTGATTCACAGCTAACCCTCCAGTAATATAAACTGCATAGGAGGAGAGTATCCATCCTTCTCATATGGAGCAGCTTGCAGATTCAAACTGTGTGCCTTTGAGATTGCAGTGCAGTTTCTTACCACTGTATTATACATACAGTCAAGTAAATCCAAGATATATGACTACACACTGTCCAATTGATAGACATGGTATTTTACACAGTGGCATAAAACAACAAGAATCTGAGAGCATATTACCATAAGAACAGATAGATGTTAGGTGGAAACAAAATCATTTCTATCAAAGTATTTAGAATTATGTCTTCCGTAGTAGTAAAAAAAACTAGACATGGTAAATTTTAATTTAAGAAAATGCAATGCCTAAAGAGGGGAAAAACAAACAACTCTTAGGAACCCGAACATTTTAGAATCTATTTAAAAAGCAAATTTTACTTTACTTAAATGTTTGTAACATTATAAATGGCTCAGCCAATTCTTAAAAAATGACAGATTTCTAAAGTTCACCTACTAATTCTCTAAGACTGTATCTTTTAATGTTTTTTATCTTTAGCAGATTTTACAAAATTATCTTCTAATATTCTGATGAACATTAAATACCTTGGTAGTTTTTAAAAACTTTTCAATCATTTTAACCTACTGACTAGATAAAGACAAGTATGATGACACTCACCATTATATAAAGAGCCCCCTTCAGCATATTCCATCACGAGACATACCTGAAGGAAAAGTATGCTAAAAGAATTAAAAACTACAAAATGGTAAAGATTATGGAGACAACAGAGCTTAACTCCCTGACTGTATAGCTACATTGGGTTGTTTTAAAAAATAACACCAAAAATTCCTTTAGTCCTTACTATATGAATGACACTAGAGGGTAAAAAACCCTCAAAACACAAATCTATAATATAAGACTTTGCCTTGTAACCCACTGTCTAAGAGTGACTCGGGAGGAGGGACTGAATAACAATGAAAGAGTTTTTCTTTTACTTTTCAAGGGGGAGAGTGAATTGGGGGGACTGGGTGGGCAGGGAGAAAAGTGTAACAATGAATGACTGGAAACCCTAAGTCTCTGTAAACTTTGATTAAAATAAAAAAAAATTTAAAAAGAGTGAAAATACATGTAAAGACATAATTATAAGATCTTTTAGGGATTTTGTCCAGTGCTAATCCACAGGTATTATCATAAGATAAAAAAAGCTTTATAAAAAGATGAGATTACTGGATAAAACCACCTAAGACAACTTCTCCAATGTACTGTATTCTTAAAGACTAGAAGCAACGATACAACATTGTTCCAGAAACACAACTAAGATAGTGAATCTAACTAGCTTCATACAGTATATACCCATATACATCTCTTCTGTCATTTGTAATGTAGACAGCAGCTAATAAGAAAGTGACAAACTTACTGGATTCAAGCAGGCTCCATATAGCTTTACAATATTAGGATGGTTCACACGGGATAACTGACGAAGCTGTAACAAATTAAAGTTTCTTTGACAAACAAATTTTGAGGTATTGATGTCAACAAATTCTTAAAATTTATTTTTAAAATCATTCAACTATCACCATTTCGTATGTAGCAAGCATTATGGTCAAAGGCACTGAGAATTCTAAGATAAATGGCAAGACTTTCTGTTCTCCATGTCTCACAGTTTAGTTAGAAAGATAAGACAGGCAAAATGCTATAAAACCAATTACGAAGGAAGAAAGTATAACAAAAAACCCTCAAAAACTCTTAGACAAAATACCAGGAAACCATCATAGGAACAGCACTAAGCTGAGTTATCCCAGCCAGAAGCTGTCACTATTTTCATCATCATAGCTAGGGTTGAATAATAAAACTTATGTGTCAGTCCCTTACAGGAACTCAATATTCATTGAAACAATGTCACTGAGCCACCTTCCACTCCTGAAGACTCTGCTAGGTTTCCAAGGCTATCAATCTTTGTTGTGTTTTCTAAAACACCACCACCACCACAGCAACCACCACCCCAGCAACTAGTTTTCCATTCAACTAATCACACAGATTTTGCTTTATGGTAATAGCTGCAAGTTTCCAGACTTCAACATGTTATTGTTATTATATACCGTCATGTTGGAGCCAACTCATAGCTGACCCTTCAGCAGGCTTTCAGAGGCAATTAATTACAAGTGAAGAAACTTCCCATCTTTCTACCAAAGAGCAGCCAGTGGGTTTGAACTGCATGCCTGTGGTTTGGCTGAGCAATTCCTTATCGCTAAGGTACCTGTAATTCTGTTTTGCATTTCTCCTTCTACCCTTTCTCAACTTTCTCCCAACGATACTGCCCTTCTGATCTTGTCTGAACTATTCTAAGGAGTGAGTATGCATGTTTTCTGTTTGGCTGCAAGTTTATCCACTGGGATGAGTTTAGTTCCAAGTTCAAAAGGTGACTAAGGACTAAACCTTAGAGGTTTCATCTGTCTCTATTAGACCAGAAAGTCTGATCATTTTGTTCCATTTCCCCCCATTCTGTCTAGGTTCCTCTGGTCACTATCCAGTTCAGAGTAGGGGAGGTTGAGGTTTACGTGGTCGGTTTCTGCTCTGAAATGTTTCATAGGTCTGATTCTCTTTCTTTTTTATCCAGACAAGGAAAGACCAATCTTAGAGGGGCTCTCATAAGCTTTTAGGAGTCCAAATGCTATTCCCCAGAGTAGGACACAGAACACTGTTTTTGTGGAGCATATCGTCAGGCTGTAAATCTTAATGACAGCAGGCTGCCATACCTTCTCCCTAGGAGTAGCTAATGGATTCGAAGCACCATTCTTTCTGTTAACAGTCATGGACCTAATGTACACTAGGGCTCCTTTATTGTTGTGATGTGCTGCAGAGTCAAAACCAACTCACAGCTGACCCTCCAGCAGGTTTTCAGAGGCAGTAAATTGCATGGGCAGAGAAGGACAATCCTTCTCCTGCAGAGCAACTGGTGGATTAAAACGGCATGGTTTGGGATTGTAGCATACCACTAGGTAAACAGAGCTCTCTAAATATTATACATTAGTATTTTAAAATTATTTATTATTAAATACTTAATGCCTAAACAGACACTTTATGTATATTATAAGCCCCCCTCTCCCTCACCAACCCTCCACCCTTCCTAGTACGAAGTATTGTTTTCCCTTATTTCAACTGACTTCCAATCTGAGCCCTACCAGTATACTACTATAATTATACTCATTCCTCTAGTGTTCACAGGGTTTTCAAAGATCTGTATTAAAAAGTGGATGTCAATCTTGCTGCCTACTCTGTCTTAATCTAGAAGCTCTATCAAACCCTGTCCACCATGGGTAACCCTTATGGCATTTGACACACCAGTGACACAGCTTTCAGTATCATGGCAACTCCAAGTTATGTCAGTACGGCAACCTGACAGACAAGTGCTGTAATTTACTAGTCTTTTAGTTAGTCTCACTACTACTGGTTTTCCTTTCCTTAACTCAATTTTCAAACAATTCCAGTGAGGGGTTTGATAGTACTTATTTTTCCTTTTAATTCTAGATTATCAATATGTACCAATGTTTCCCCTAGGATTACTTTTTGTTCCCCCCCACTTTTTTTTCTCTCCCTGCCTTTATTATTTACAATACACAACTGCCTTATATTAAGTCCACCAAAGCAAAACCAAACCCACTGCCATCAAATCAATTCCAACACATGGCAACCGTGTAGGACAAAATAGAAATGTACCCATACGGTTTCCAAGCTCCTAAATATTGACAAAATCAGACTGCCACAACTTTCCCTTAGAGAGGGTAGTAGACTCATAATACTGAAATTTCAACTAGTAGCAAAGTGCTTTAACTTCTGTGAAACCAAGGCATTATCAAATACACAAGATATCTAAATATTATTGTTTGCTGTTGTTGTTGCTCTTATGTGCCATCAAGTCGCTTGCGACTCACAGAGACCCTATGTACAACAGCCCTAAACTCTGTTCTGTCCTGTGCCAATTTCATTGTCTCCGAAACACTCATCCCGATTGCCCCAGTCACCAAATCAATCCACCTCCCAGAGGGCCTTCCCCTCCTGCGCCTGCCGTCCACCCTCCCAAGCATGATGTCCTTCTCCAAGGACCAGGCCCTCCTTACAACATGACCAAAGTATGTCAGACGAAGCCTCAGAATCCTTGCCTCCAAGGAGCAGCCTGGTTTAACCCTCTCCAGGAT
>NW_006399763.1:31656712-31676382 GCF_000299155.1 Elephantulus edwardii | reverse complement strand
CCTTACAACATGTCCAAAGTATGTCAGACGAAGCCCCAGAATCCTTGCCTCCAAGGAGTAGCCTGGTTTAACCCTCTCTGGGATGGATCTGTTTGTTTTCTTGGCAGTCCATGGAACATTCAATACTCTTCTCCAGCACCACAGCTCAAAGGCGTCAATTCTCCTTCTAACCTCCCTAGTCACTGTCCAACTCTCCGATGCATAACAAGTGATTGGGGAGAGGTACGGAAGGGTATTCTATAGCTCACTAATGGGTTCACAGTGATTTCAAGTATTTATCCCTGTTCTCACCATAAACTGTACTAAAGTAGTAAAGGAACATTTTCAATGCATGAAATCAGAAGGTTGGAGAGAATATGAAATGAGAAAACAAAAATGGTTTTAACAGTTGGAAAGCAAATGACTTTCAGTAATTGATAAGGTAGATTTTAAAAACTAAGTACTAAACAGGCAGTGAAAAAATAAGATGCAGATATTCATAAAATCTCCAAAAGATTAGGAAAGTGGAGATAATACCAGAAAACCCTAAAAAAGAATAAAAGATTAACTGCAAGTTAGACCCTGAACTCAAGGCTCCAATGACTGCTTTAGAGAAGATATGATGAAGATATTTTTTTATTGTGGGACAAGAAGAACAAATAAAAAATAGTCAGAGGAAACTCCACCAAATATACCTATTACGATGAAAATAAACAAAAGAAGAGGTAATTTAAGTTTCATATTAAATATTAGGATTTTTTTGTCTTCTCCCACTTGGCTTTTGAAAGACAGAGATGTATGCCACCCCAGTAGGTAACAGAGATTCCATGAGTCCAAGTGACCAATTTTAAAAACATAGATCCTGTGGTGTTAGCCTAAAAGTTGGCTTTTTTTTAAAAAAAAAAATTTTTTTAATTCTTTTATTATTTTTATGTTTGTGTACCGTCAAATCGGATCTGATTGGTACAGGAGGAGATTGCCCCTCCTTCTCCAGCAGAGCATCTGGTGGATGCGAACTGGGTACCTCTAGGATTGCAGTGCAACTTCTTGCCACTAGGCCACCAGAGCTCCCTAAAAGTTGGCTTTTTAAAAGCCATTAGTTAGCCCCTCTGGTTTCCAGCTACCTTAACTGCAGAAACATGGTCTTGCAAATCAGCATGGTCTTGCTAATCATCAACAGCTGAAGGAGCACTATAAAGACAGCTTCTCAATCTGGGCACCGTGACTTGGAGTGGCAAGACTTGAGACAAGCCAAGGCTTGTGGTGGCAAGACTCTAGTGAGAGTGACAGCTTGGTGGTGGAGAAACTAGCAGCGCTGTGGAGAAACTGTGGCAAGGTGGAACCTGAGGCTTCTTGCATTTGTGCTGGCTACAGTTAAAAGATTTTTGCTGTTCCTGCCTTGGATGATAGACAGAAAACCTGCTTGCTGAATTGAAACTCGAGCCTGGACTAACTAAAGACTGTGCCTTGGAATTGTTTGGCTAAAACTTGGACTTCGTTTGGGTTATCTTCTTTGCCTCCCTCACTCTCCATCTTCTTTCCCTAATAAACCCCACTGTTGGTACCTTAACTGTGAGTTAGCAATGAATACCTCTTGCTGTTGGTGAGGCTTTATGGGAACCATGGGGCTGGGCTATGGACTCATCTGCTTTCTGCTCTGGCTTGATGAAGAGCTGTGCTATTCTCATTCCTTCTGGACCTTCAGAGAGATTCTTAAGACTGTGTGCCTCCATGTCCTGCTTTCTCCTACTTAAGATACTAAGGTTTTTCTCAACTAAGCATGGGAGTCATACTACTCTCAAGTGGGAGTGTATGGTACACAAACACAAGCATACCCCTTTCAATTAGTGTTTAATATATCTTACATGAGAGAAAATAGTGCTAGTAATGTAATGTATTAACATCAGCAGCTGAAACTGCATAGCTGCTTTGCAGAGCAAAACTGGACAGTTTCTACTCACAGAGCCTCAAAAACACAATGGAGGGTAGTTGGGATTAACATGATAGTAGTAGGTGGGAGGTGGTAATATGAGATGAGTATTAAGGATCACAAAATTGCTCATGAAATCCCTCCAATATAAATGAAAGAATCCAAACCAGACAAAAGGAAAAAAAATCTTGGAAGCCCAAAACCAGACCCGTCTACTGCTTTTCAGTCAATTCTGACTCACAGAAACCCTACAGAACAGAGTAGTACTGACTCTAGAATTTCTAAGACTAAATCTTCAGAGAAGCAATGTGCCACATTTTTCACAGAAAGGCAGGCAGGTACCAATCTTTTTGGTCAGGAGCTGAGATCTTTCCCATTGTGCCAACTGGGCTCTTTACTTGGGCTGTTGTTAGGACTCATTGAATAGGACTCATAGCATCCTGAATGAACAGAAGATCTGAACCCTGTTTCATGCTGCACCATCTTCACACTTACCAACACACAAGAGCCCATTGCAACAGTCACCATGTCAATCCACTTAGTTGAGGGTCTTCCTCTCTTTTGTCAACCCTCCACCCTTCCCAGCATTATGTCCTCCTTTACTTGGGGTAGGAACAGATATAAATCAGGAAAATGAAAACAAAATTTGGTAGCTTCAAAGATGATGTAAAATATGTCTCTAAAATAGGAAGACAGTCACAAATAATTACAAATGTAGGAAATTAAAGAACAAAACCAACATTTAAAAGTCATTTGAATTGCAAAAGAAAATCTTTTAAGTAAAGCAAAAAGAAAGAGAGAGAGAAATGATGAGAAAATTATAGAGCCACTTAAGGAAGTCTAAATCAATGAAATACAAATACCTAGTTTAATGGGTAAAAATAAACTCATATTAAGACACATCACCATTCAATCTTTAAAATGCCAGGAGAGGCTGAGAGAAGGAAGAGGAGAATATGTGGCAAGAAGAAGGGTAAAAAGATGATCATAACGATAAGAGAGCAAGTGTGCGCAAGAGAGAGGGGAAACCATCACCAGATTTTATACAAAAGATGAAAAATCAGAATACTTAGTAATAATAATACTTATTATTACTACTATTAGGTGTCACCAAGTCAGCTCTGACACATAGCAATCTTATGTGCAACAGAATGAAACTCTAATTCTGTGCTGCCCTCCCAATACCTGCTGTGCTTAAGCCTACTGCTGCAACAGTCACAGTGCCAATCCGTCTCACTGAAGGTCTTCTTTTTGCTGACCCTCCGCTTTTCCAAGCATGATGTGTCCTTCTCCAGGAACTGACTCCTCCTGTTAATATGCCCAAAATATGTGAGATGAAGCCTCATCATCCTTATTCCTAAGAAGTACTCTGGTTGTATTTCTTCCAAGATTGGTTTGTTCATTCTTTTCGTGGTCTAAACTACTTCATCAACACCACCATCAAAGGCGTCAATTCTTCTTTAATCTTCCTTATTCATGATACAATTTTCACAAAGGTATGAAGCAACTGGAAATATGATGGCTTGTAATCAAAAGATCATCAGTTCATATCCAATAGCCACTTCAAGGTAGAAAGATAAGCAGTCGCCTCCTTGGAAACCCAATGGAGGGTGGAAATCCAACCGAAGGTTGCTATACATTAGAATGGACTTGACAATACTGGCTGGATTAGGCATACCTTTGGCACACTAAAGAGGTCTTTCAGCAGATTCGTCCAATGCAATAAGTTACCAGATTTCTTGACTGCTGCCTCCAAAGGTGTGGATTGTGCATTGGAATAAAATTAAATAACTTGACAACTCTAGCAAAGTTCTCTACACACAGCCAAAATCTTAATTAAGAAGAAAAAAAGCAATTTGAGGTAGTTGAAATCTCAAAAGAAAAAATAAATCTCTTACAGCTGCTTTCAGGAAGCTATCCAATAATGGGTTCCATTAAAACAAGAAAGTAAACTAAGAATAAGAAAGATCGTGAGAAATGCAGGCACAGTACCAAAAAAAAAAAAAAAAAAAAAAAGATGATGACAGGTATCTCCAGGAAATGAAGGAAAATTCCAAGACAACTAATTGTACAAAAGCTCTAGAATTGTTAATAGAGGTGCCAGAGGAAATATTTTCGAGAAAATGAAGTGAACCTGTGTCTGAACATGTTAAGAGGATAAACTTGCACACAGGAAGCAAAGAGAAACAAGGCAGTAACCAATTCTGAGAAAAACAGAAGGCAACTGTAACCATAGCATACTTTATTGCTCAGCTGTGGATAGCATTTACATAGATATAACTATAAAAAATGATTAGACCAATAGAACATGTTTTCTTTCATAATGACAATTATGCACTTAGATAGAAGAAGGGAAATATGTGGTATGGATATTGTGCCAATTATGATGAAAGAAAAACTATCATCTTTTATTCTAGCAAGTCTATATCCTTACCAAAATTCAAGATTTGTCTAAATTTTCCTAATATTTGAAATTGAAAATTCAAGAACTGGCTAAAGATATACAAGTAAATAAGTCAAATTAAAAAAGTTCAACATAGTTGTGTCTTTTTATTACTAGGTCCTACCAATTAATTTTCAACTCATAGCAACTCTATGTACAACAGACTGATATACTGCCTGATCCTGCATACTCATAATTATTGCTATACTTTATTCCATTATTGCAGTCACTCTGTCATTTCACCTTCAAGGTCTTCTTATTTGCTGACTTATGAATCTGTATGTTTTCTCTTGATAATTCAAAATATTTGCGATAGCGTCTCACCATCTAAGTAACTTCTAACTATACTTTCTAGTTGTATGTCTTCCAAGACATCTGTTTGTTCTTCTATCAGTACATGGCATTTCCTTCACTCAACAACATAAAAATGAAAGGTATCAATAAATCTTTGGTCTTCCTTATCCGTACTCTAGCTTTCAGATGCCTATGAGCTGACTGAAAATATGGCATAAGTTGGGTGTACCTCAGTTTTCAAAGTATTATCTTCCCTTTTTAACACTTTTAAGTCATTTTTTGTTGTAGACTTATGGAAACTCACTTCAGATGAACACGTAAGTCATTATAGCATGACAAAGTGGAAGAAAAGTGGGGACTCTGTGTCTAGGTGCAAAAAATTTGGTGGGAGGAAGTATAAGGGACTGAAATGTTTGGAAAGAACCCATGGAAAACAGTTTATCTCTTTAAATTACATGGATGTCTAAATCTGATTGAAATATTTTCCAGGCTATCATGGTCTTCTGTCTTTTGATTCTGACATCTAACACATGCTATTTCACTCAGATTTGTGAAACTTTCAGTATAGTGTTATATGATTAATAAGCTTATTTAAATCATCAACTAAAAATGT
Organism: Elephantulus edwardii; assembly: GCF_000299155.1. NCBI lineage: Eukaryota > Metazoa > Chordata > Mammalia > Macroscelidea > Macroscelididae > Elephantulus > Elephantulus edwardii. The sequence goes on along the minus strand of NW_006399763.1, from coordinate 31,671,123 downwards.
TGACTAAAGAGAACAGATTTTTCATGATAATATCAATCCAATTCATCAATATTTCTCAATCCTTTTAACCAACTGGAAATTCACTTGATTATAACTTAAATTTTTATTTTTCCATATTGTACATAAAACATTAGGAAAAATATTTTGAAATTTCTATTAAATGAAAATACAGGTATAAATTTCCAAACTGCAGAACGTAAAGATCAATAAGGCTAAAATGTGGGCAAACTACTGACTGAATCACATAAAGTAATCCAATGTAAAAAATAACAACATTAGTTAGAAATAAATTTAATAATGTACTATGATTGCTTAATTTTCCTTCATCATCAATCAGAAAAATACAATTGTAAATTTTCATGTTTAATGAGAAAAACCAAACTGAAAATCTTTTATTCTTACAATCATCTTATTTGAATGTATAAAAACAACCAGCTTAAAATGAATGCATAAAATTCTCTTCTTAATTAGGGTGGGGGTGGGGTGGGCAGGGAGAAAAGTGCAACAATGAATGAATGGAATTCCAAAATCTCTGTAGATGTTCATTGAAATTAATAAAAAAACTCAACAACAACAACAACAAAAAAATTCTCTTCTTAATTTTAGATAATGGATGAGAATACTATTTCCTCTCTATTTTAAAATTAAAATTCTAGGCCTTGAAATAAATACAAATTATGTGGATAAGATTGGATTTTAATTCAGGGATGAATTCACTCATGAAGGTAAATCTTTTTTTTCCTAATTTTTAATCAGAATTAAGAGTTTGAAACAGGGGTTTAAATGGCTTTACCTTTGATCCAACCAAAGAGTAATTTGATAATTAATCAAGTATGCATATAAATGATAACAGGAAAAAATCTTTTTAAAATAAATACATTTGTAGGATAACTTATGAGAAGTACCAAAAATTGCGTCTCAACTTACCTCTACAATAAAAGCTTTCCTTTCAGATTCACTTTCAATTTGTTTAATAGCAACATCTTTTGCTCTCCATTTAGCTTTACAGACTACTCCAAAAGCTCCTCTCCCAACAACCTAAATGTAAAAGAAAAAAGTCTTAGGAATCAGAAACAAACAGATCAGCACAACCTAAAAAACTGAGGCTAATTTGAAACACTTCAGAAATTATCAATATCTGATTTGTCACTGATAAAGTATAAATTTTCAATAAAGAGAAAAGGTGACAAAACATACATGGTCTATATCCTTAGAACTTGATGGTCTAGACACCTCCTCATTCTCAATCAAAACTATAAATAGCAAAGAAAAAAGGTTCATGGAGACATAAACTAAGTAAACTGCTGAATACAGAAGACAAAATAAAAGATGCTTTAGGAAAAATTAAAAGCAGGAAATATAACATTTTATGCTATCCTATATAAAAAATTAAAAATAGATCCTGAATAATTAAGTAGGCCTAAAGGATAGAAGGAAAAGCATAAACATGCAGATTAAAATTGCTACTAAGGTGAAAGAAAAAATATCCCTGGTGATGCAATGAATAATGTAAGGCCAGCTGTTTGTATCAACTAGATGCTCTGAAGGAGAAAGACAGGTAGTCTTCTCCAGTAAGACTTACAGCCTCTGAAACCAGGTGGAGAATCACTTGATGGCAGTGAGTTATAGGAAGGATAGATAAAATGAGATGTATTTATTTACACAAGAGAGAAACAGCACACACAAAAAGCAAACAATTGATACATATTACAAGAGAGATGAAACTATTTTGCTAATTGAAAGAAATCAGATACAAGAAATCATGGATCTATTATATGATTCCATTTATATGGAATGTACAGAAATCTACGCAGAAAAAAAGTTATCAATGGTTGTATGCAGCTGAAGGTTATACAAATCCCAACAAATCAATATAAAAACCAGTTGTCTGAACTGATTCACAGTGAAGGCTATACAATTTGGTAAATCTGCTAAAAAAAAAATCAGTGAATCATACACTACAAATAGGGGCAATTTATAATATCTAAAATATACCTATGTATTACTTTTAAAGCTACCTGATATGTTATTGGGTGCCATCAAGTCAACTGATTCACACTGACTCTGTATACTAAACATAGGCAGAGAGTTGTCATTTGCCCAAGATCACACAGCCAAGAAGCATTCAGTCCTTTTCTTTTAAAATGGATTAAGGTAAACTGCAAACAAAATACACATTTATGACATTATTAGACCAAAGAGGCAAACTTGGAAACCAGCCTACTTTTTATATTACTAACTAGGAAATAAATATTATGATTAATTGGAATATATTCTTCAACTGTGTACTTACAAATACATCAAAATAAGGGAGATATTAATTTAGGATTTATTACTTCATTTACCTATTTTCAGACACAGTGACTCCCAATTATGTGCAAACATTATCTCTATGAGGATCATACCCTAGAAACACAATTCTTTTAAGTATATAGGTTGATGGTCCACAAGTGCCACCTAGTGATGAAGTGATGGCCGACACTGAAAATTCGAAAGATTATCGGAACAAAATGTGGGCAAAAAAAGATGATAGACTTTCCCCCTTTTGTTTAATGAAGAAATTTTTATGAATATAATGATTACAAACAGGTACACTTATTTAAGATAAGAGCCATGGCCTCATGAAGCCACCACCTATCTTAAGGTATGTGAAATTTTAGCATGCACGTTGAAACAACACAATCTAAAACTGTTAAGATGTCCAAAGCTGTACACCGAAGGCTAGGATGCTCAAAGCAGTAAAAAAGAAAAATGTCTGTGAATCCCAAGGGGAATAAGGTTATGATCATAACAACGGTCAAATAATGGAATTTCTGGATTTTGAAAAGTTAACTCCATTTTCAAATTGTATAAATGTAGACTAGTCCTTGGAGAAGGATGTCATTCTTGGTAGGAGGAACAGCGGAGGAGAGGAAGACTCAGGATAAGATGAATAACTGGAGAAATGGGATTAGGTCTGTCAGAGATGATGAGATTGGCTCCGGGTGTTGTTGTTGTTGTTATGTGCCGTCGAGTCGTCTGCGACTCATAGCGACCCCATGTACAACAGCCCTAAACTCCGCTCTGTCCTGTGCCAATTGCACTGTCTCCGACACTCCCATCCCAATTATCCCAATCACTGAATCAATCCACCTCATAGAGGGCCTTCCTCTCCTGCGCTGTCACTCCACCCTCCCAAGCATGATGTCCCTCTCCAAGGTCCGGTCTCTCCTCACATGTCCAAAGTATGTTAGACGGACCCTCAGAATCCTTGCCTCCAAGGAGCCACCCGGTTTAACCCTTTCCAGGACAAATCTGTTTGTTTTCCTAGCAGTCCATGGTATTCTCAATACTCTTCTCGAGCACCACAGCTCAAAGGCATCAATTCTCCTTCTATCCTCCTTGGTCATTGTCCAACTCTCTGATGCATAACAGGTGATTGTGAAGACTATGGCCTGTATCAGACGCACCTTAGTCTCCAAAAAGACACCATTGCTCTTCAGCACTTTGGAGAGGTCCCTAACAGCAGACTTTCCCATGGCAATGCGCCTTTTAATTTCCTGGCTGCTGGTGCCAAGACTGTTGACTATTGAGCCAAGCAAACTAAAGCTGTGTACAATCTCAATCTCTTCACCATCCATCCTGATGCTGCCAACTGGTCCAGTGGTGAGAATCTTTGTCTTCTTGACATTGAGCCTCAATCCATACTGGAGGCTGCAGTCCTTGACGCTCTGCAGCAGGCGCTTCAGGTCCTCTTCAGTTTCAGCAAGCAGGGTTGTGTCATCTGCATAACGCAGATTGTTGATAAATCGTCCACCAATCTTGACTCCACATTTCTCCTCATAGAGCCCAGCCTCCCGGATAATCTGTTCTGCATATAGGTTGAAAAGGTATGGAGATAGGATGCATCCCTGGCGTATGCCCTTCCCAATTTTGAACCATGCAGTGTTCCCTTGCTCTGTTCCGACGACTGCCTCCTGGTCCAAGTATAAGTTTCGCAAGAGCTATTGCACATAGGGTCACTTATGAGTTGCAGGCAACTTGATGGCACATACCAACGACATAAATGAAGATAGATAAAAATTTAAAAATTACATATAAAGAAATGACTTCTGCTTTCATAAAATGAATAAAGTAGAGAAAAAAATTAACACCAAACAAATATTAATTAAAACATTCACTAGCTGAGAGATTCAAGATGGCGGCGGAGGCAGAGACAACGTGGCGAGCTGCAGAAGCAGCTGACCACTTGGAAAAGGGCTATTACAAACCTCTACAGACTTGTTTATTGATAATTGAACAGTTAATGACTGGTCTTCAGTGAGGATTGAGGCTCAACAACAGGAACTCAAGGATTTCCAAGGAAGAATGCGTGAGTGCCGCAGCTCCCAACCCTCTCCGGCAGAGCCTGCACTGCGCCTCACCGCAGCCGCAGCTCCATGAAGCTCCCACAGCAGGACCCTATGGAATTCCTCGCCCAGGATGGTGGGTGGGCACTGGGCCTCCCCAGGACTGGTGCGGTGAAGCCGCCACACTGCAGCAAAGTGTACTTGTTCCAAATATAATTCTTGGAGCCAAGATGGCGTTGGCAGGGAAAGTGGGCGGACAGTGGCCTCCTGCGTGTGAGATGAAGTGCGACCACCAGTGCCCATGTGGGAGATGGCTTGCGCTCGCTGGCCACCCACATGGAAGATGGCACTCGCCCAACGGCTGCCTGCATGGTGGATGGTGCGCGCCCACCGGCTTCCCGCACACGGGATGGCATGTGCCTGCCAGCCGCCCATGTGGGAGATGGTGTGCGCCTGCTGGCTGCCCCGCTCTGGGAGATGGTGCGCCTTCACTGGCTGCCTGCGCACGAGATTACACGCGCACGCCGAGAGATGATGTGCGCCTACTGGCCGCACAAAGAAATGGCATACACCCACCCCCACCAGCTGCCCCCGAATGAGATGACGCGTACCCACCTACCCACCGAGAGATGATACGCGCCCGCAGGTCAGCCGCGCACCTGCCAGCCGTCCGTGTGGGAGATGATACTTGGGAGATGGCTCGCGCCAGAGCGGTAGAAAATGATGAGCACCTGCCAGTCGCCTGTGTGGGGGATGGCACGTGCCTGATGGCCCACTGGCTGCTTGCGCACGAGATGACGCGCACCCACCAAGAGATGATGTGAGCCCTCGGGTCACTCGCGCGCGAGATGACATGTGCCTGCCAGCTGCCCGCGTTAGGGGATGAGGTGCACTTACCCCCACCGGCTGCCTGCGCATGAGATGATACGCACCCGCTGGCCGCCCACGTGGGAGATGACACGGGAGATGGCAAGCGCCTGCCAGTCACCTGCACTGGGGGATGGTGCATGCCCGCCACCTGCCTGCACAGAAGCGAGGATGCTCACCCCGCCGCCCGTGGAGGGGACGTGTGCCCATCACCTACAGGTTTGGGTTTCCTTGGAAAACCAGAGAAGATGATCACCTATACAATGGATTGTTGAAAGTCACTGTGAGTTGTCTACTTGATGACACTTAACAGCGGCAGCATGTCCAAGAGGACCAACATCCTAAATGCACCACATATTTTGATCTGTTGAATGCTTCTGCCAAAAGATGTTTAGACCTGGGGGGAGCCTGTTCACAATTTTCAGGTTCCCTTTGCCATTTATAAAGGGGGAGGGAAGTCACACCTACTTCAAATTATAATATGACCATTTATGGGGGGGTGTAAAAGTGGTGGTGCTGGAATTGGAGATGCTGTCCCTGGCCACACACTCCTCGGCCAGGTGAGGGGACCAGATTAGTGTGGGGGCAATTAGAGGGGAGTGTTAGTGTGGGGGCAATTAGAGCGGAGTGTACCAGCCAGCCCATGGTGGGGGTGCTGCCCTGCTCGGGACAGGTTGTCCTCGGCCCTCAACTCGGGTCGAGCCGTTATGGCCCTCTGTTTGGGGCAGGCTGTCCTCAGCCCTCAGCTCGGGGCGAGCCGTCACGGCCCTCAGGGTGAGCTCCTCAGTCCCCAGATTGTGCCATCTGACCCCTGGGTAGGAAAAAAAATGCCTAGTGTATCCAGAGAATTTTATCTAGGCTACTTTCTGCCACCCTCTCCCCTAGTAAACCTGAAAGCAACACCCCCAAAACCCCTCTATTTGTAACTCACAAGTTTGTTCTCTCTAGGTTTGCTCCCTTTCCCACAGGTAATCTTACCACTGAGTTTTACTTCAGACCTGACCCCGAACCCAGTGCCAGTGACAAAAAGGAAATAAAACTGCCAGCTAAAGAAGCAAAGGAGGGCGGAGCCTCTGGGTTCAACCAGCCATCCCCACTGGACCCACCTGGGAAAACACTTTGCAGTCCAGAGGGGAGCAAATGACAGGAAAATATCTTCTAACAGAACAAGAAGGCAAGCTGCCTTAACCCAAGATCACCAGTAAGGTGATAAAGTGTCCTCCCTTTCCCCCTTCACATCAACACCCCTGTTCAGCATGAAGAAGCCAGAGAGTCGGCATCCATTTCCCAAATCAGTAAGACAGTTGATTTAACTACCATTGGAAAATGCTTGTCATTTTCCTGTAGCATCTGGTCCCCACTGGATCACTTTCATTTCCTTCACCTGCGCCCCCCACCAACCAATTTCTGCAGCTCTGCAACTGCATCCCTGCCCATCCTCACCCTTCTGCCCCCAACCCTTACCTCCTTGTACCCCCAATTTGTTTTTTCCCAATAAAAATTTTTAATCAACCCAAACAAAACATTCACTAGCTGAAAGGTTTGAGAATCCATAATCAAGAATCCTCCACATCACCCCAACACACACCCACTATCTTAAGAATTCAGCTGCAAAAACGAATTCATCTCCAAACCTCACCTATATTCCTAGAAGGCAGCATCACAGAATAGGCTCTGTTAACATGAGAGCTGTGAAAGAGTAAAAGTAGCAAGGATATGAAAAAAGTCTCTCCCAAGTTCCCTCAGTCCTGCCTGATGAAGAATGCTTGCCAATAGAAAAGCAAAACTGAGTCTTCTGACTATAGAAAGGAGACTGTGACAGGACAAGGAACTAAAGGGAAGAGGATAGCTGCATTTCAGAGGATCAGTGAAAGCAAAAGGGAGAACTAATCAGCAAGCAGGCAGGAACAGGTAAGAAAAAACAAAATGGTAAGGGAAAGAAATGGATCCCCAGACTTCACAGATGAAACTGCCAAGAGCTGGATGAAGTTTATTATTTCTTTTGTTATTATTTTTGATGTTTTAATGTATCAGTAAGTCAGAACTGACTCATAGCTGACCCTCCAGTGAGTTTACAGAGAAGTAAATTGCATGGGAAGAGACTGCTCATACTACTCACGCAGAGGAGCAGATGGATTCCAACCAAGTAGCAGCAATGTTTGGAATACTAGAGATATAGGAATAGATAAGATCTACCTGGAATGTACTTATTTGTGGAGGGTAAGGGATAAGGCGGTAAAAGGTAAAGAGGTCATTAATAGATAGCCCAAAAAGGATGAGTAAGAAAAATGTCAGACTGTCTATAAACATGTAAGAGCTCTGATAGCCTCATGGGTGAGAAGTTGTGCTGCCAACCTCAAGGGTGACAGTTCAAATCTACAAGCTGCTCCATGGGAGAAAGATGGGCAATCTCCCACGTGATTTACAGTTTCTGAAAACCTACTAGGGAGTCAGCTATGAGTCAGTTCAGTCTCAACAGTGTGGGAGATGAGGGAGTCAACTTCATTTAACACTTACAGCCTCAGGACCTAAAGAGAGTAATGCTACCATATCAGGTTCACTATGAGTTGCAATCAACTTGAAAGAATGAGTATGCAAAATCATGTATCTAGTAAATCAGAGTCAAGATTTCAGAAAAACTCACTGATGTAAACAAAACAGAGGTCCTACTAGGCCTGTTGCATTGCATAAACAGATGGAAACACAGTGCTTTAGACACAAAAAGCAATAGAAAATATTACTCAGTAGTTGTTGTGTACCGCTGAGTCGGAACAGACCAATAACTGACCCTTCAGTAGGTTTCCAAAGGAAATCCCTCGAAGCAGCTGGTAGATTTGAATTGTGTGCCTTCAGGATTGCAGCACAGCTTCTTACCACGAGGCCACCAGAGCTCCTTACTCAGTAGTTGTTGTTGTGTTGCTGTTAGGTGTCACTGAGTACAACCCATAGCGACCTTATGAAGAAGAGATCCTCTCCTACCCTGTGTCATCCTCACACTTCCTGACTCGATAGCCCCTACTGTGGCAGTCACTATGTCAATCCACCTGATTAAAAGTCTTTCTCTCCTTCGCCGACCATTTGTTGTTTGGAGCCTCATGTCCCTCTCCAAGGCATAGACCCTCTTATCAACATATCTGAAGTATTTGAAGCAAAGCTTTATCATTTTTGTCTCTAAGGAGATTCACTGAATATAAAATTACCAACCACTTTAAAAAAATATTTCATTCCAATTAAATATTTAATTACTTAGATTAGAAATCCCCCCCCCCTTTTAAATAGCTAATATCCTTATGGAGAAAAGCTACAACCTTTACACACACCATTCCTGATTTTAAACCATGCAGTGTTCCTTTGTTCTGTTTGTTCAACTGATTCTTGGTCTAGGTAGGTTTTACATGAGAATAATTGTGTGGGATTCCCATTCTTTTCAATGTTAGCTATAATTTGTTGTGATGTACACAGACAGACAAAGGCCTTTAAGCAATAAATAAAACACAAGTAAACATTTGTGTGGTATCCTCTGTATCAGTAACGATACCCTTTGTGCCAAACCCTTTTCTGAATCCAATTTTAATTTCTAACAGTTTTCTGTCAATAAGTACAGTTCCAGTCAGTTTATAATAAATTCAGCAAGATTATACTTGCAAATATTAGAGAATTCAAGATTATACGGAGCAAATAATTTGAGAAGCTAGACTCCACGAAGAAGAATGTGGTAGCAGGACTGGAAGAAGACTCATTAACAACTGGCATTATGCAGATATAACCTTGTTTGCAGACAGTGAAGAATTATTGAAGTACTTACTACAGAAGAGCAATGACTACAGCCTTCAAAATGGGTTACAACTCAACAGGAAGAAAACAAAAGTCCTCACCACTCAACCAATAAGCACCGTCATGATATATGGAGAAAAGACTGAAACTATTTCATCTTACTCTGATCCACAATCAACACCCATGGGTAGCAGCAGTCTAGAAATCAAAAGATTTGAAGCACTGGGGAAATTTGCTGTCAGGGCTCTCTTTAAAGTTCTAGAGAACAAAGATGTCAGTTGAAAGACCAAAGTACTCCAAGCCATGGTACTGTCAACTGCTTTGTAGGCATCTGAAAGTTAGGGCAATGAGTAAGGAAGAAGAATTGATGATGTCTTTGAATGGTGGTTTTGGCAAAAAGTACTGACTATACCATGGACCACCAAAATACCAAGTATCTGTCTTGAAGGAAGTGTAACCATAGTACTCCCTAGAAGACAAAAAGAATGGTGAAACCTCATCTCACTTTGGGCATATTTTCAGGAGGAACTAGTGCGTGAGGAAAAACATCATGCATGGAAAGGTAGAGCATGAATGAAAGAGAGGAAATCCTCAAGGAGATGGACTGTCACTATAATTATAATAGGCTTGAGCAGGACTGAGTTTGTGAAGATGCTGCAGGAGAGGGCAAGGCTTAGATCTGTTGTTCACAGGGTTATGAATCATTGTGACTTAAAAAACACTTGGCCACAATTTTCTTATGGGAGCTCTCTGGTGGTGTGAAAAAAGCAAGGGGGCACATGGTGATGGTAATATATGACTTTACCAACTTCACAAAGCATATGTGACAACAGCCTCAATAGAGTAAAACCAATTCCCATGAGGTCAGACATGTCCCCTATGCTTCCACACCTCTTTCTACTCATCTTAACACCAAACTTACTGTTTTACTGGGTCCCAAATCCAGAAAGATAGTTCACAGACCACACAGAACTATACTACAGAAGGTAAAAGGCTGTAATTCAGATTAGTAGCTGAATACAGTCATTCAATCATACAGTCATTCAGTCAGGACAGCTGAGCAAATGTGCTCGTGGACATCTCAGCTTTGAGTCTTGTGGTTTTAGCCCAGTGTTCCCAAATTCTCAGTCCTGCCAATATTGGCTGCCCACCTGCCCAGTTGTCCCACAAACTTGGGCAAAGGCTCTTAGCTTAGCTCTGTTTCTGTCCATGAGGGGTGAGGGAAAGGGGAGGGTTGCTGAAGCAGTCCCAAGGTGGCTCCATCTCATGTTGTTCCCTGGTTTGGCCATGGCCGCTGCAGCCGTAAGTATAGCTGGAGCAAGAATTTCTGGGCCTAAGGGATGTGCTACATTCTCCTCTTCTTTGTTGGCAGGGAAGAATTCTGTGGATAGGGTTGCTCAAATAATTGGCGAGACTAGCCAAATCTCCTGTGGATAAACCAATATGCCTATTCCTGCCCATCTACATGGCAAAATCAAACAATGGCTAGGAAAGTCACTTTTAATAAACTTATAATACCCGAGGGAGTTTCACTGCTAATCCCAGAATTTGCAGCTCTCCAGCAGTTCAAATCCAAAAAATGCTGCAAAGAAGAAAGATGAACAATCTTTTCCCATGTGCCATAGTCTCCCAAAAATGTGCTGGAGGGTTAGTTATGAGTTGCTTACACTTTAGTGACAACAACTGAGTAAATGAATAGGGGAGGATTTGTAGGCTGCAATGAGCTGCACTACTAACCCAGAAGTCAAGCATCTTTGGCCACTGGAACCCACCAGCTGCTTGAAGGGGAAAATGTGGACAGTCTGCTTGTGTTTTGAATTACAGCCTCAGAAATCCAAGAGCTGGAACTAATCCAACAGCAGCAAGTATTTTAATATCCTTTAAGAAATAAGAGTGAATGTATAGATTGTTTCAAAGATGGCCACCATCTGTCCATGCCATTTCTACAAACAAGTGGAGTCTACTTCACCTTCCATTGAGGTGGGCATCTCCATGATGGCTTTAGTCAAAAGAATACAGCAGGACCACTCTTTAGGGGCTTCCAAAGCCTTAGAAGGTCTAATGGCTTTCTATTCTACCTCCTGAACCCAACCATACTGTCTTGAGTCCAAGCAATATGAAAAAAACATACAGAAGACAACTGAGCACTGGATCAAGAGGCCCAGTGACTTTCAAGAGACAGCATTATCCTGCCAGAGAGGAGTGAGCCATCTTGAATGTTTCAGTCCACGTTTAGTGCACACTCCTTGTATAACTGGAGCCTCTCTGGAACCATATAAAGCAGAATGATCTTTTAACCCTATGCAGAATCATTTCAAGCAAAGAAAAAAGGATGGAGTAGTTAATGAAAAATATGACCAAAAACATCTGAGGGAAAAATATTTTGCCTAGAACAATGTCACATGTGTTATTTTAAAAAAACCCCAAAACATCTCAAGTTAATTGCCATCAAATCAGAAGCAACTTAGAGCTGACCTTCCAATGGGTTTTTAGAAGTTGTAAATCACATGGGAGGAGATTGAAAGCTTTCTCCCACAGAACCACTGATAAACTAGCAAAGAAGCACCACTGCCTTTGGGTAAGTAGCACAACTCACTTTATACCATCAAAGCTACAAAGTGACATAATTAACAGTAATGACTAAATCCATGACAAGAGAATACTGGTGACGATTACAATCAGGAAGCTCTAATGGCTGAGTGGTAAAGAGTTACACTGCCAATCCAAAAACACATGGTTCAAGTTCATCAGGTGCTCCACAGCAGAAAGATGGGCTATCTCCTTTCATGTGATTTGGTGACTCTGAAAATCCACTGGAGGGTTAGCTATGAGTCAGTTCTGACTCAATGGTACACAACAACAACAGCAACGTCATAATCAAAGAGCCCTGCAGTATAACAATTAAGCAGTGGTTTAATGCTTGACTCTTAATGGAAAGGTGAGCAGTCTGAATCCACAAGGAGCAGTGGTAGAAAGGCCTGGCAGTTTGATTCCACAAAGATGGCAGTTCAAGAAACTATAAAGGCAGTTCTACTCTGGTATATGGAATTACTATGAGTCAGAAATGACATGAAAATACACAACAACAGTTTTTATAACCAATGGTAGGAGAGGATAATACAAAAGATTAAATAAGTTTACTTTCAGGAATTTATTCTCAGTACCAAACTCTCACTGCCACTGAGATGGTATCAATTCAGCTGACCATCTACTGAATTTCCAAGGCTGTAAATAGCAAAGGAAGAGACCACTCATCTCCCATGGAGCCACTGACAGATCTGTATAAAGAGGCCTGGTATTTGAGTTAGCAGTACAACTCTATATAGGTGAGGTGCCCATAGCTCCTTTTCTTCATCATTAATCAAACAGATATGAAAAGATCAGTCAAATAAGTGTAGCATTAAGAAAATCCCAAAACAACAACCAGAATGACATTAACAGAGAATTAAGAAAGAATTACAGCTCCACTTCCTTCACTGCTGTCCAAATCTTAGATGGTGGGTGATGCATGTTTTTGTCCTTGGTTTTTCATGTGTTCTCATTTGTTATCTCATGACTTCATACCCTTAAATCTTCCTCCTATCCATACTTTCTCCCTAGCTCAAAGTATATATAAAACTTTATTTTCCCCTTGGATGGCCTACAGGTACTTCAAGTACAATATGTCAAATATTAAGCCCATCATTTGCCCCTTAGTTTCAATATACTGAAGTTGCTTGACCTTGGTTGAATAGACTCAAAGATAATATATAAACATTTTCACTAATCCAAATCCTTAGAATATTAAAAGCATTTCTGGAAAGAAATTTTATTTAAAGTTAAAAGTAATAATACAAGCAAGCACAAGTTAACAAGAAGATAAGATTGATTCTATTTTCTGAAGAAACTGTGAACAAACAGATACACTGTGGGTTAAAAACAAGCTAATCAGATCCAACATGGTGAGTCAAAATTTTTTTTCTAAATTTTCAACAAACATAATCTTACATATGATTTTACATCTCTTGCCCTGAGTAATCCTGGTCTAAATATTTGTTATACCTTGAAATAGAATCAAATAATAAAACTGACCTATACTTTATGCTTTCCTATTATTTTCAGATCCAGGAAAAATCAAATGAAGATGGAGGGAATACACAGAGTCATTGTATAAAAAAAACCCCTAGACAACACGGAAATATTTCAGGAAATACTGTATGATCAAGTTGCGTTGTTTTTAGGGTGCTGTCAAGCCAAATACAACTCACAGCAACCCTATAAACAAAAGATCTGAACTCTGTTCTATCCTGCACCAACCTCACACTTCCTGACACACAAGAGCCACTTGCAGCAGTTACCATGTCAATCCACCTGGCCGGAGGATCTTCCTCTGTGTCACCAACCCCTACCCTTTCCAGCATCATTTCTTTCTCGAAGTAATAGCCAGTCCTAGCAACATTCCCAAAATATGTATGGTGAAGCCTCAACAGTCTTGCCCTCAAAGAGCACTCTGCTTGGACCCTCCCCAAGACATATCAGTTTGTTCTCCTGGCTGACAATGGGATGTTCGGTGCTCTTCTCCAATACCACAGCTCAAAGGAGTCAATTCTTCTTCTGTCATCCTTACCCACTGTCCATCTCTCACATGCATAGCAAGTAATCAGAAAGACTATGGCCTGAATCAGATACACCTCAGTCCTCAAACTGCTATCATTATTCCTCAATAATTTGGAGAGGTCCCCAACTACAGATTTTCCCAGTGCAATGTGTTTCCTTCTTTCCTGACTGTTGGTAACAAGGGTATTAATTGTAGATCAAACAAGATGAAGCTGTTGACAGTTTCAATTTCTTCTACATTCATCATGACATTGTCTACTGGTCCAGTGGTAAGAATCTTTGTTTTCTTGACACTGAGATGCAATCCATACTGAAGACTGCATTCCTTGACCTTCTGCAACAAGTGTTTCGAGTCCTCTTCACTTTAAGAAAACAAGGTCATGTTAACTGCATAACACAGGTTACTGATGAGTCTCCATCCAATCCTGATGCTACACTCCTGTTCACAGAGTCCAGATTCTCAATTTGCTCAGCATACAGACTAAATGGTATGGAGAAAGATTATGACCGTCACACGCTCCCTTCTGAACTTTAAACAATGCAGTGTTCCCCTACTCTGTTTGCACAATAGCCTCCTGGTCCTGGTCTAGGTTCTGTTGTTATGTTGTTATGTGCCGTCTAGTCGTTCGCGATTCATAGCGACCCTATGTACACATCCCTAAATCCTGCTCTATCCTGTGCCAATCGCATTGCCTCTGACACACCCATCCCAATTACCCCAGTCACTGAATCAATCCAGTCCATGGTATTCTCAATACTCTTCTTGACATTGAGCCTCAGTCCATACTGAGAGCTGCAGTCCTTGACCCTCTGTAGCAAGTGCATGAGGTCCTCCTCAGTTTCAGC
>NW_006399763.1:31634354-31655463 GCF_000299155.1 Elephantulus edwardii | reverse complement strand
AAATATGTCAATTGGTATACCGTCTATTCCCGGGGCCTTATTTTTTGCTATTTCCTTCAAAGCAGCTTGAACTTCTTTCTTCATCACCATAGGCTCTTGTTCAAATGTTATTTCATTAAATTCTTCTGTATCTGCCAATTCCTTTCGATACAATGACTCAGTATATTCCTTCCATCTTGAACACAATTAAAAGTGCTCTGCAATTCCCATTCTTCTCAATATCAGCCACAACTTGTTATGATCCACACAGTCAAATACTTTTGCACAGTCAATAAAGCACTAATAGACATTCTTCTAGTATTCCTTACTTTCAGCCAGAATCCATCTAATATCAGCAATGATGCCCCTGGTGCCACGGCCTCTTGTAAATCCTTCTTGAACTTCTGGCAGTTCCCTATCTATGTCCTGTTCTAACTATTTTTTAATGATCTTCCCCAGTATTTTGCTTGCATGTGATAGTAATGATATTGTTTCATAGTTTTGACAATCAGTTGGATTACCTTTCTTGGGAATGGGAACAAATATGGACCTTTTCCAGTCCCTTGGCAAGATAACTGTCCTCCAAATTTTCTGGCATAGACTGGTGAGTGCACCCAAGCCTGCATCCGCTAATTAAAACAAGTCAATCAGTAACCCATAGATTCCTGGGGCCTTCTTTCTTACCAATATCTTCAATACAGCTTCCACTTCCTCTTTCATTACCATTGATTCCTGTATATATGGTACTTCCTCAAATTTTTCAGTTCTAATCAATTGTTTCAGGTACACTGATTCTGTATATTCCTTCCATCTTCTTTTGAGGCTTTTGGGGTCATTTATCAGAAGCCAATGGTAATGAAGAAAAAAATGCAAGCTGCACTGGAGCTATTGGCAAAAAAATAATACACCAGGAATCGATGGGATACCAATTGGAATGTTTCAAATGAAAGATGTAGGCCTGGACATGCTCATCAGTGTACGCCAGAAAATTCGGAGAACAGCTGCCTGGTTAACTGACTGGAAGAGATCCATGTTTTTTCTCATTCGCAAGAAAGGTGATCCAACAGAATATGGAAATTATCGAACAATATCATGAACACATTCAAGCAAAATACTGCCAAGGATCATTTAAAAATGGCTACAACAGTACCTAGAAAATTGCCAGAAGTTTAAGCTGGATATAGAACAGGTCGTGGCACCAGAGATATCACTGCTGATGCCAGATGGATCCTAACTGAAAGCAAAGAATACCAGAGAATGTCTTTTTGTACTTTATTGACTATACAAGGGCATTTAACTGCGTGGATCGCAAATTAAAGCTAATATTGTGAAGAATGGGAATTCCAGAATAGTAATCATGCTGGTGCAAAACCAAAAACAAGACCAAGAGGTTGTTGTGCAAACAAAGCAAGAGAACACTGCACATTTTAAAATTAGATAAGGTGTGCATCAGGGTTATATCCTTTCTCTGTAACTATTTAATCTATATTCTAAGAAGATAATTTAAAAAGCCATACCCTATGAACAGGAGTGTGGCATCAGTACTGGAGAAAGATTCATGAATAACCTTCAGTATGCAGATGACACAACCTTGCTTGCAGTTAAGTCAGGAAGACTTGAAGCACTTGCTGTAGAGATCAAAGACTGTAGCCTTCAATATGAATTATATCGCATTGTCAAGGAAATGAAGATCCTAGCAATTGGACCAAAAGGCAACATCATGATAGACAGAGAAAAGCTAGAAACAGTCATCTGACTTGGATTCACAATCAATACATCTGGTACAAGAAATCAGAAGACATATTGCACTGGGAAAGTCTGTTGTCAGGGACCTTCCCATTTTCCAATTTATTAAAGAACAGTGATGTTTATTTGAGGACTAAGGTGTGCCTGATGCAGGCCATGGCCTTTTTGGCCACTTGTTATGCTTCTGAGAGTTGGACAATGACTAAAGACGACAAGAGATTAACTAATGCCTTTGAATTGTGGTGTTGGAGAAGAATGCTAAATATTCCATGGAATGTCAAAAGAACAGATATGTCTTAGAAAAAATGCAGCTAGAGTGCTCCTTGGAGGCTAAGATGATGAGGCTTCATCTCATATACTTTGGACATGCTGCTAGGAGAGGTTATTCTTTGGAGAGGCAGATCAAGCTTGGGAAGGTAGAGGGCCAATGATGGAGAGGAAGACCCTCAACTAGGTGTACTGACACAGTGACTGCAGCAGTGCTGGAGACTGTGAGGATGGCAGAGTATAAGACAGGGTTCAGATCTGCTGTTCACAGGGTCACTATGAGTCATACTTCACTCAACAGCATCTAACAACAATATCATTATGTATCTATTTTAGAATGATTTATAACTTATGTAAACTATTACTTACACATATACATCCCAAACAAATGCAAAATTCTGAATACAAAACAGTGCTGGGAGATCCCCAACTGCCATTGCCATTGAATGAATTCCAACTTATAGCAACCCAGAGACCAGAGTAGAACAGATCCATGTGATTTCCAATGCTGTAAATCTTTACTGAAGCAGACTGGATTGGCTGGTAGGTTCAAACCACTAACCTTTGGGTGAGTGGCCAATGCCTTAATCATGGCTCTCTGCTGGGAAACAGAGAACCATACTTTCTGCCCAAAGTAAGGTTCACTGGTCTGATAAAATGCACTACTGACTATACTCTAACTCTCAAACTGGCAGTGTTAAGGCACTTCTCTGTTGATGGTGGAAATTATTACTAGTATGCAAATAACTGTTTATAACATATACACTTTAAAAAAAGAAATATACACTTTTAGAGAAAATACTTCCAATACAAATTAGCTTAGGAACAAATTTACTCTGCATAAACAAAGAATACAAATGGTGGGAAGATTAAAACCAACATATGTATATTCAATCACTTGCTATGCATCTGAGAGCTGTATAGTGAATAAGGATGACAGTAGAATTAATGCCTGTGAGCTGTGGTGGTGGAGAAGGGCATGGAACATCCTATGGATGGCCAAAAGAACAAACAAATATGTCTAGGAGAGGGTGTAGTCAGAGTGCTCTTTGGAGGCAAGAATAAGGCTTAGCTTCACATACTTTGGACATGTTGCTAGGAGGAGCTACTCCTTGGAGAAGGACAAGATGCTAGAAGGATGGAAGGTTGGCAAAGGAGAGGAAGATCCTTTAAGTAGGTGGACTGAGGGGTGACTGCTGCAATGGGCTTTTGTCTGTCAGAAAGTATGAGGATGGCACAGGATAGAACAGGGTTCAGATCTTTTGTTCACAAGGTCGCTAGGGAGTCAGACTCACTTCAACAGTACCGAACCACAACAATACATACATTCTGAATGCTAAGCATAAACAAGTAAGGAGAGTGTGCACATGAACAGATAAAGTCTCAGAAAGTAATTCAATATTTGTCTTTCTTTTTTGAAAAATTGTATTCCAATAATTTTCTCATACCAAAGGACATGTGTAAGAAATTCAGTAAATAATGATAAAACTAATAAACTATAAAATTCTGGCAGAGAAAGGCTACATTTTCCCTAATACTTTAGCAAGTAATTTTAAAGAACCATTTGTTTTCCCTAAAGATTCATTTTCATTAAAAGCATAAAAATGGGCATGCACTTAAGTAACAAGTATCACTTTCCATCAAACACACTCATCCAAAATTATGAACCAAAAACCTAAATATATCAAATATTCTTTACTGTCCCTCAACTGTAAAAATAGAAGACAATAGTGTAAAAGGGGCTTTTAGTGTTTTAGAGACCAATTTAAGAAGTACTTGTTCTAAATTTATGACTGTTTTCAGATTAGATCCCTTTTGATAGTCATTCTTCCATAAACCATTACTTGAGCACCATTCCTCTTCAATGGTTTCACCTTCTTGATATGGGTTCTATACCTTCAGTTTCTAGTACAGTTTTTGTTGTTGTTAGGTGCTGTTGAGTTGGACTCACAACGACCCTATGAACAGCGGATCCTATGCCATTCTCACACTTCGTGGCATAATAGAGACCACTGCAGCAGTCACTGTGTAAATCCATCTGGCTGAGGGTCTTCCTCTCCTTCTCTGACCCTCCACCCTTCCAAGCATCATTTCCTTCTCCAAGGAATAGCTAGCCTCTCCTAGTAACATGTCCAAAGCATGTGAGGTGAAGCCTCATCATCCTTGCCTCCAAAGAGCATTCTCGCTGCACCCTCTCTAAAACGTAGTTATTTGTTCTTTTGGCAGTCCATGGGATGTTCAGTGCTCTTCTATAACACCACAACTAAAAGGAATCAATTCTTACATCATCTTAGGAATAGGTTTTAGGCACTGAACACCAATGATCAAAGACTGGATGAGCTGTGGGATATCATTCGTGAAGAGAACAAACAGTCATTATAAAGACAGAGGAGTAAGAAAAAAAAACAAAATGGATGTCAGAAGAGTCTCTGGAAATTGCACTAAATTGTTTACAAACCAAAAACAAAGGGAAAACATGCCCAAGTAAAAAAGCTGAACAGAAGATTTCAACGGGCAGCTTGAGAGGACAAAGCAAAGTATTATAATGGAATGTGCAGAGAGCTGGAATTGGAGAATAAAAAGGGAAGAACTCACTCTGCCATTTCTCAAGCTGAGAGAACAGAAAAACAAATTTGAACCTCAAGTTGCAAAACTGAAAGATGCTTTGGGCAATATACTGAATGACCTAGAAAACATAAAATGATGATAGAGGGAATACACAGAATCATTGTACCAATTAGCACAATTAAATATACTGATATAGAACCTTTTAATAAAAAAAAAGGCAAAACCAAAGGAGATAATGTATACAATACTACCCTATAATTTGTACTGAGCACACAAGAAACCAAAAGAAATACTTGTTTTACGGCCATTTTCTTGAAATTAATGGAAATAATGTTTAAAAACTAATGTCCTTAAAATGTAGGACAACAATTCGTTAGCCATCAGGTTACATAAAAACAAAGACTAAACTAAATGAAAGATGAATGTTCTTGTGCTATTAATTTTATTATTAAGTAATTCTTAATGATCCTCAATTTGTTTTATTTTTAGTTCAATGACTATTGCTGTCAGCTTGGTTTGGCCCTGTTTTGTGGATTAAGTGAATGGGCCCTGACTCTGACTATCACACCAAGTGAAATTTGGAACATGCTAGAACAAGCATAGATCTTACATTTATTAGGTAGGTCTTGGAGCCTCCAACTATTTCAGAACTTCTATATCTATTAATAAACCAGCTGTGGCAGAGTGAAACTACCATATGCTGACAAGACAGACTTGATAACAGAAAGTAAGTTCTGATTATTAGAACTTCCAAAATTTTCATGCAATCTTTGAAAACTTGCCATAGGCAAATGACTAGTAGACTTCCCAACAGTATGCTCCCAACACCTTATATAAAGTAAAGGTTATCACTGTGGCTACTTATTCACTGTAATAAATAGTACAGATGTCTGCTGGAAACGGTTACTACGTCTCACATAGAAGAGCTTATTGATAATTAACTATATATTGGGCTTTTCGTCTATTTTAAGTTGGTCACACACTTATAATCTAACCATACAAAACACGTATCACTGTCAATGTTCTTATTTCTATTTCTCCTTCCTAGTGGCAGAGTTTGTCGGGAATTATGCTACTATCATACAAGCAGAGCCTCTCTGGCAGTTTGAATCCACCTAAAGGTCCCTGGAAGAAAGCTAGGCAACTCTTCCTGTGTGACTTACAATGGTGGAAATCCAATGGAGCATCAGCTATGAGTTAGTTTGTACTCAACAGCAATGAGAGGAGGAAGTGTATTTTAGGAGCTCTGGTGGCATAAATCCATAGCATGTTGCATTGATATTCCAGAGGCTGAACATATGTAGCCATTCCAATCCACTAGCAGCTCCCTGGAAGAAAAATGGGCAGTCTCTTCTAGTAAGATTTACTTCACTGAAACTCACTGGAGTGCCATCATGAGTCAGACCAATTTAACAGCATTGAGTTTTGAATGTATATTATCATATAAAACAAAATCTATGCATACTTAATGAAGCCTAAAAACATACATAAATGCTTCTGTTATTAAATGTGTTCAAGACAGGTAGCATTGCAAATATGCTGTATCTGAGTTGCTATATATGCTATACAGGTCAACACTGTGGAGTTCCTTTTTAAAAAATAACCACACCAAATAGCATCTTTTTTAGTACTCTAATAAAGGTCCATCTAACCCTGCCAATCAACAGGTAAAGTTGTGCTTCTAAGCCAAAAGCATGTGGTTCAAATCCACCAGCTGCTCTGTGGGAGAAGATGGGCAATGTACTTTATAGCCTTCAAAAACTCACTGGAGAGTCAGTTATAAGCGAGTTCTGACTTGAAGGCATATAACAACAACCTCCAGTCAATAGGGAGCTCTGGTAGTCTAGTCTGTAGGGAGTTGCATTACTAACCCAAAAGCCCTCCCTCTCTGTCAATTTGAATCTTCTAGCAGCTTCTGAGGACAAATGGGCAATCTCCTCCCAAGTGACTTAAGTCTCCTGAAAACCTGCTGGAGGGTTAGCTATGAATTAATTCTGACTTGCAAGCAATGACTTTGAGTCTGAATCAAAAGTATTTGTGAAATACACAGGAGTGTAATAGAATCATCACAGAAATGAGAATCAGATCTTTCTACTGTAAAAGATGTCCTAACCAAATTACACAGCTCATCCATCACAGTCCCTTTAGTAATCTAAGAGAATTAGATGGTTGCTAAAGTCTCACAATTATGTTATGAGATATGAGAAATTCTACCCATTCAACAAATAGAGAAATTTTTAGTTACTAAATCTTGAGTTATAACTGTGAACAAAGTATCTTATGTTCCACTATAAAGGCACACTGGACACATTTAGTTACTAGTCTGAGTAAATGGACAAAGATCTAGACTGCTTAGGGACAACTTCTCTAAGGTAATATTTGAGGTGGAAACTGAATAAGTGCAAGGGAATCAACCATAAGCAGCTCTGGAGAAAGAGTGTTTTAGTCAGCAGAACAACAAAGACTAATTTCATCTTAATGCTTCTCTTAATTTGTGATACTCACTTTATTCAAAACTTCTTCCCCACTAATTAAATTGACGTAAATACTCAATTTTCATTATCTTTAATTTCAAATTTCTTGTTCTAAACAAGTAATTTAAAACCTGTTTTGTGTTTGTCCTACTGTCATAAAAAGTCAAATATTTAAAGGAGAGAATCATGCATCTTCTACAGTACCTTAGCAGTACTGCACACCAAGAAGAAAGTCCATTAACTATCAGGAGCCAAATACTCTCATACATTTGTTTATTCATTCCCAGAGTAAAGTCTGGTTATAGATTACCTCAAAAGAAACTAGAACAACACTGTAAATCCAGTGGAAAGAGCAACTGACTCAGAAGTGAAAAATCTCAAATTCAATACTCAGCTCTACTCTTTACTCAGGCATGTGACATCTGGCAAAGCCAATTCTACTACCACGTGCTCATATCTGTAAAGCAACATTACATAAAATAACATTAGCCCTAGTTATCCAGGATTAGTTGGTCACCAACTACAACCCACAGAAGATCATAGCTGTCCTCAAAGAACATCTAAGCTTACTGAGGAAACAGCATAATTGCTGGAAACAATGATTACATTTCCATTTTAGAACCAGACGAGACTTTAAAATGATCTGGTTCAAATTTTACATGAAGAATCAGAAGTCCAGGACAAATGAGGTGACTTACTCAATGTTACAGAAATATACTGTACCAGAATCAAAAGGTATCTATACTTTTCTCTACACTACATTGCCTTTACCACTTCTAGTAACCTCATCCACAAAGTTTATCTCTTACAATTAATTCTAACATTCTCCACATCTGGATTAAGAATGATAAAAACTAAATGAGTTTGTGTGTGGTTTTTTTTTGTACTTAGATTTCTAACCTTCAGAGTATACATAATTTAATAGCAGGGTTGCACTATTGGGGGGGGGAGGCATGAAGGCAATGGGAAAGATCTGGTGTGAAAACCACTGAATACAAACTTTGCAAATAAATCAGTCTAAAACAAAAGGGGGGGGGGACACAAGGAGGGGAAAAAAATCCCAGAATTGAGTTAAAGGAATGTCAAACTAATATTACAGAGTTATAATATTAGGAATGTAAGGATTAAAATTAGCTGGTATCTTAGAAATGTATGTCTACCAAATGACTGCATATCTGGCCTATGGCTGGCATTTTTTAATAGTTTATAGCTCTAGCTCAAGCATATCAGAGATGATGAAAATGGGACAGGATAGGTCAGGATTCAGATCTGTTGTTCACAGAGATGCTATGCACTTTGCTCAACAACACTGTTCACATAATGTTGTCTTTTGAGAAATAGAGAATATAATATTTACATAAAAATCAATGAAATTCTTTTGGTTTTGACCATTTTTATTATGATTTTTACTAGAAATGAAATCAAAGTTGAGGAACAATTATTGAGTGCCCATAGAGTACCTTGGATTTATATAACACTGTTTTAGAATGTGCAAATGAAGAATATAATGGAAATTATGCAATGGCCTCAAATGCATATAAAAGCCCTATTTAATACAAAATAAACTGAGTATTAGAAAATTAAAAGTAAACAAAACCAAAATAACTGCCTATTATTTTTCATTAAAAGACAAAATTCTACTTCTACAAACAGTCTATACATACAAAAGGAGGACTGAAATATTGTCTAAACTGAAGGTAGGATTTGGGAACATAAAATTCTAATTAGAAGTCAAAGGTCTTAGAAGGCAAGTGCAGCAAAATAATAAAGAATGTCTTAGTAACTTCCATTCTCTCGTAAAAGAAGAATGTAAGAACTTTTAAAATTAAAGTACAGAATTAAGGTAGCTGTAGGAATCCAATGAAAATAAATCTGTGAAAGAATGTGGTAGACCATAAAGCAAAGTTATTATTATATAACAATTTGTAGTCTATAAACATAGCCAATTACCACAGAGTAGACGTAAACGCTTATTTAAAAACTGCAATTCTTGAATACTGACTCACTGAATTTTTATTCTTAAAAAAGAATGTTAATTATGAAAGCTGGATTAACTATCCACTTCTGAAAAAGGAATTTACCATAGACTCAAGAGAAAAAAACACACACTCATACACACACACACACACAGACACACAATCTCTCCTCTTTTCATTTCAAAACACACACACCTTTTTTTTTTAGCCACCTGACCTTAAGATGGGTCACTGTTTCCCCTCTGGAACTTAGATTCCTACTAATCTGTGTCAGGCACTGTTCTACGTGTTTCACACACACTACCTAATAGGATCTGATACATAAATAAAATGAGATAAAAATCATTACCTTATTTTACAGCTAATAATAATACCAAAGTTCAAGAGGGTTTGTTAGGAAACTTGTTCTGAATTACAGTTAATGTGGCATATTGGATATATTTCCCTCTATGTTACCTTATTTGAAAAGTAAGGTAGTTCTTAAACATCTCAAACAACTGTGGCTGAGTCAGTACCAACCCATAGCTGACTCTCCAGTCTGTTTCCAGAGGCAGTAAACTGTATGCCCATCTTTCTCCCAGAGTAACTGGTGAATTAAAATTGGCCATTAGATTGTTAAAGTAATTTTTAAAAAATCTTTTAATTCAGCCATTTATTCTTACTAGTTTTATCATGCTGTCTCCTAAAATTTTATACTTTTATGACGTACACTGAACTATCCTGTTCTAATCTATTTCAAATAACTCCTAACTCCAGAATCTATTCAGACTTTCTAACAGCAATTTTTAGCCTGATGATATACTGTAACTGATGTAGAGATTACGAATTGTCTCTCTCTTCAGAATATGCTACTTGAAGTATGTTTTCTTTCATCTTAGCAAATTGGCGTGCATTACTAATGAAGAATTCTAAATTAGCCCAGCTGAAGGTAGAATACTTAATAAACACCATGAGTACGGCTCTATGGAATGGACAAAACAGAGCCATTCAGTACCTGGGGTTGACACTACATTCGATTTGATGTTACCATTTTCACAGGCATTCAGTTAAGTAACCACCTACATAAAGGTACTGACAACTGAATCGAGTATAATGTCATCTTTAGCTTCTGAAAAACTCAAATGTCCAGAGAATTGAAATTCCAAACCGGCCACAATGTTGGCAGAATTTACTGCTTAGAGAAATGAGACCTGATGGATCCCATATCACCACCATCTCAACGTATTCGAAATGACCCAAATCCAGACACCGGAGAATCAAATTCAAAGAGTGTCAAAGTGAGGAAATGAGAATTACCCTAGAGTAGCTGAGCAACGTCTCCCCCTACCCTGTCTCTGAGGGGCTGTGTCTCTGGGGTCGACCCCGCTGGACAGGTGCCTTTCAGAATATGGTGCGGATAAAGGCAGGGACGGGCTACTCCGGCCTTGCTCACCTCTTCCACCTCGATCTCCTTATAATCAATTTCTTCAAAGTTGAGGACCTGGGAGGGGGCTTCGATCATCTCACCGGCCGAAGACGAGGAGGAAGAGGAGGCGGCAGAGGCTGTAGACATGATCCCTGGCGGTGCCCGGGGGGCCCCGGGAGGCTGCCACCCGGACACACCGGGGGAGACCCGCGCCCACCCACCTCCTGATCGACCTTCAGTCTGGAGCCGTACTGCCCCACTGCGTGGCGATCCGTGGCGGGGACAGCAGCAGCGGCCACAGCCGTGTCCCGGCTCTGGCTCTGCTGCGTTTTCCACCGCCCCGCCCCGCCCACTCTACTTCCGAATCCGGTCTAAAATCGGAAATGGGGGGGGCGACTGGCCCGAGGGAGGGGAGGAGAGAAGTTTACGACTGAGAAACTGAAGGAAGGCCAGACTGTGAGGGTAGAGTAAAGGGAGAGGGGGCAGTGAGAAGCTTTCTTAAACCTATAGGACAAATTTCGCGAGACCTTTGTTCCTAAGACCTAGGAGCCGATGATACCGCGAGAGCTGCAGCACTGACACGATCAAAACGCGCGAACGGAAGTGACGCAAACTGCGTGAACAAAGACTGTGGTTGGTCCTTTAGGAGGCGGCGGGAATGATTGAAACTGCGGGTTTTCTCTTTGTTTTGTGAACGATGTCATGGCCCCACTTTGTCTTCGGCTGGCAGCGAATCGAAGGGCTGTGTTTTTTCAATGCTTCTCAATTTTAGCCCGGAGCTGAACTGAGGTGTGACAAGATTTGAAGCAGATGCCATTATTTAAACTAGACCCTGACACTGTAAGAGGATAAAGGAGGTAATAAAGAGCTAGCTGGTCAGTGTGTTCAACTTAAGTAATACTGCAGGAGCGAAGCGCTCACGACAAGAAGTTAATATTTTGATGTAACAAAATTCTAACACAGATAAAGTACAAACTGTAATTTGGCATACGTTGTACTTACCGTTATAGATTATAGTAAAGTATGGGTTGAATGGAGAGCAAGCACTCTGATAATTTTTTATTTTATCATTACAGTGGCCATGATTAATATTGTCACTTTTCGAGACATTCAAAGACCCAGATTAAAGCCATTTTTAAATCAAGAATTTGCCTAAGTGTCTCCAAGGCAAATAATACTACTTATGTGTGATAAAATTCAAACAATATTGTCTATGTTGTGCTAACTCCCACTGTGTCCAACTCACTGTCACCCGATAGAAACCATAAGAGTTTGTAAGGCTATCTTCTCCCACAGGTGAGTTTGAAATGTCGATCTTTTAGTTGGAAATCCAGTGCTCTGCACTACCAGGAATCTTTCTATTGTGCTGCTGTTGTTATTTTTAAGTGCCCTGGATTCATAGACAACTTAAAGCCGACCCTATGAATGAAAGACCTGAGGACTGTTTTCCGGAGGCAAGCTATTTCGGAAGTGGATGCCATTCCTGCTTCCAAGCTTGTTTTAGCCGGGAGCGCCACCAAACACTGTCCACCATGGGTAACCATTATCGCATTTGGCACATCAGTATCACAGTGTTGAGCATTACAGCAAACACGAGTTCCCTCTACCAACACAATTTTAAAGTAAGTCGTTTGACTTTATTTACTTGAACTGAAGCCTAACAGATTTTGGAATTAGAGACTTAAAAATAGTAAATATATGATGTCATTGAAACACTGAGTTTGCATGACTTTGCCTTGGAGCCATTTTTCAGTAGCAAAAAGCTCTGACTGACTTTGGGTCTTGCTACTTAAAACTCATCCAGCAGCCCCACAGATGAGAGGCCTGATCTGTTTCCCGAGGATTTTTAAAACAAACTCTGAAAACCAGTTTCATCTAGTCAATTCTAATTCACAATGACCTCTAGGTGAAGCAAATAGTTTGTGCTTGTCTGTGAACTTAAAGACAGGTGCTCAGGAGTGCAGGAGAAAGGCGGATGCTTAACTCTCAAGATTATAGCGTAAAAACTCTAAATCAGTACTTAAGTTATAGCTTGTGCATAGAGGAGGTATAATGATGGGAAAAGAGCAACTTAAAATGCTTTTTCCTTCTTTATTTGGTTAGATTTTGTCTTTAACCTCCTACTCCTCAAGCTTGGAACAATAAATAAAAAAGACCATTGGTGGAACCTTGTGCAAGTCACATTCCAAGTCTCAGAATTAGTAATGGGATAGCCTGAAAAGGAAAGTAAGGAGAGTGGTAACCTAGATAATATAGGAAGAGAGCTAGTCAATTATGAAGTTGTTCTTGATTGCCTTTGAGTAGAGCATGACTCATAGCGAACCTATGAACAAATGGCCTGAAGTCCCTCTACAACTATCGACATTTATCAAAGTTCATAGAGTTTCTGGAGGCATGTTATTTAGGAAGTGGATGCCACTCCTTTTTCCAAACCTCTCGTATGTTGTTATGTGCCATTGAGTCACCTGCGATGCATAGCGACCCTATTTACAGCAGCTCTGAACCCTTCCCTGTCCTGAGCCAGTCTCACTAATTCTGACACACCAACTCCCATCACCCCAGTTACTGTATCAATCCATCTCATCCGGAGTCTCCCTCTCCTGCACTGTCCATCCACCCTTCTGAGCATGATGTCCTTCTCCAAGGACCAGTCTCTCCTGGCCACATGCCCAAAATAAGTGAGGCAGAGTTTAAAATCCTAGCCTCCAAGGAAAGACTTGGTTACACCCTTTCCAAGACAGTCCTATTTGTTTTCCTGGCAGTCCATGGTATGTTCAAGACCCTTCTCCAGCACCACAACTCAAAGGTATCTATTCTTCTGTCATCCTTAGTCATTGTCCAACTCTCTGAAGCATAACAAGTAATTGAGAAGACCATGTCTTGGATAGGCTCACCTTTGTATCTAGACTGATGTCATTGCTTTTCAGCATGCTGGAGAGATCCATAACAGCAGATTTTCCCAATGCTAGTTATGAATAATAATTATGAAGTAGTCAACTAAATAAATACTGTGTACAAATAAGTAAATAAAACACACACACACATATAGTCATAGTGGTGTTGGAGAAGAGTACTGAAAATCTCACTGACTGCCAAAGGAACCAACAGGTCTTTCTTGGAGAAAGTGCAGTTAGGATTCTCTTCAGAGGCAAAGATGATGAGTTTATCTCACATAGTTAAGACTTGTTGTCAGGAGGGTCTAAGTCCTTGGAAAAAGAAATCATGCCAGGAAAGTTGGAAGATCAGAGAAAGAGAGGAAGACCCTCAACAAGATTATTTGGTTCATTGACTGTAACAGTGGGCTCAATCAAGCATATCAGAGATGACAGGGATGGAGCAGGGAAGGGCAAGGTTCATATCTGTTCATTGTACTCCTATCAGTCATAGCTTGCTTGGCAGCACTGAACAACAACAATCTCAGTGAAGGATCTCATTGCTCATTTAGTTGCTCAAATAAGATATCAGGACATTTTTTCTGGATAGTAAATGATGCTCAATCCAATAATTATCAAATAGAATCAGATTAAATAAATACCTAGCTAGAAAATAATGAACAATGCTAAAATGGTCAGAGAAAGAAGTTAGTACATCCTTCATATTTGTTGATAAGAGGGCAAAGTTTATTTCTGTATTTCATATTCTGGAAAATGTTGAAATAACTTAAATCAACAGAGCATTATGTGTTTCTCTTGATCTCCTTAAAACAAGTCTTCACAAATCATCTAGAATCATGTTTTAAACTTAAAGTGTAATCATATTAATTACTTTTCTACTTGAAACTAATTTTGTTCTTGGAATTTGAAAAAACAAAATAACAACAAAAACTTGTTCCTTGTCTGCATCTGCCTGACACGTTAGGGTCTAGTCACACTGGTTACATTTCCTAGAATAACCCAAGCTCCTTATCACCTCTGGACTTTTGCATTACTATTGTTTTATCCAGACTGCTTTCCTATCTTGCTCTTGGGATAACTGTATCTTTATTATTTTCAAGGCTCTGCATTAAAATTCACTTTCTGTGTACTAGCAAGTCAGTACCGACTCATAGCTGACTCTCCAGTGGGTTTTCAGAAACTTTAAATCACACAGGAGGAGATTGCCTATATTTCTCCTCCAGAGCAGCTTATGACTTTGAACCACATACCTTAGATACTTAGATTATTTTTTTATTTCTTTCATAATATTCATCATAATTTGTAATGTTTTAAATTCACATATGCATTGTCTGAATAGTTTTTAACTGTTGTTATGTGTGGCCAAATCAACTCTGACTCATAGCAACACTGCAACAGCTCTGAACTCTGCTTCATCCTGTATACCTGTGTAAAACAGAATGCAGGCAGTGTGTAAGCATCCACATCTGACCTCCACTGACTCTACAAGGAGAGTCAATCTACAATCTACAATCACCATTTACAACATTATCAGTATATAACAAATTTATATGAGGTCACATACCTCCACAATCCTACCCCTTCTAACACCAAACATCCCTTCTATGGCTCTTACTGCTCTGCTGGTAGGTCCAGTAACATGCTGCAATAGCAGCACAAAACTCAGCCATATTTATAATTATGGGATTTAATGGGAAAGTTAACAGTCTACAATTCAGGTTGGAAATATGGTCCACTGAGTTGGTACCAACTCAGAACTGACCCTTCTAGCAACCCATGACAAAAAGATCTGAACCTTGCCTTATCCTGAGCTATCCGCATAAACACTGATATACGCTATTCCATTGTTATAGCCACACTGTCAGTCCACCTTGTTGAAGGTCATGGCCTTCTACCTTTCTGTGTGTGATGATTTTTCCAAACACTAATCCCTCCTGACAATGTACCCAAAGTATATGAGATGAAGTTGAAGCGAAATTAGTCCTGCCAATCCTGTTAATCGTCCAGCAAGCTTCAGCAAAGGCCTCTCGTTCTGTCTATGTGGAGCTGCAGTGGGCTCTGCCTCTTACAGGACTCTGGCTCTCTGCTGCTGCTCCTCTTTCTCAATATCCATCTATTCTGTCTTGCACAAGACTCATTTCATTCCAAGATTCCCATCTGCTCCCATAAACCTTTCTCAATTATAAATTGTCTACATGATTATGTTTTCTGTTGTTAGGTGCTGTCGAGACAAATATGACTTATAGTGACCCTATGAACAACGGATCTATCCTGTCCTGTTCTGTGCCATCTTCATACTTCCTGACACAATAGAGGCCACTCCGGATCATTATATCAGTCCACCTGGTAGAGGGTATTCCTCTCCATTGCTACCTTCTACCCTTCCAAGCATCATGTCCCTTTCTAAGGAATAGCTTCTCCTAGCAACAATCCCTAAGTATGTGAGGCAAAGCCTTATCATTCTGCCTCTAAAGAGTTCTCCATCTGTACCCTCTCCAAGATAGATTTGTTTGTTCTCTTGCAAGTTCATGGGATGTTAGCAATCCCAGTCTCTTCACCATCTATCATAATGATGCCAGTCGACCCAGTGGTGAGAATCTTTGTTTTCTTGATTTTGAGCTTCAGTCCGTATTGAAGGCTGCAGTTTCTTGACCTTCGGCAGCAACTGTTTCAGGCCTCAGTTACAGCAAGCAGAGTTGTGTCATCTGCATAACACAAGTTGTTGATTCTTCCTCTAATC
The DNA here is from genome assembly GCF_000299155.1 of Elephantulus edwardii. NCBI lineage: Eukaryota > Metazoa > Chordata > Mammalia > Macroscelidea > Macroscelididae > Elephantulus > Elephantulus edwardii. The sequence continues at coordinate 31,639,414 of NW_006399763.1, read as the reverse complement.
CTGATGCCACTTTTCTCCTCATACAGCCTAGCTTCCTGGGTGATCTGTTCTATATAGATTGAAAAGGTATCGAGATGGGATACATCCCTGGCATACACCCTGCCCAATTTTGAACCATACAGTTTTCCCTTGCTCTGTTCTGTCAACCATCTCCTGGTCCAAGTATAGGTTTCACCTGAGCACAATCAAATGTTCTGGGATTCCTGTTCTTCTCAGAGTCAGTCGCAGTTGGTTGTGATCCACACAGTCAAATGCCTTTGCAGTCAATGAAACACAGACATTCTCTGGTACTTTCTACTTTCAGCCAAGATCCATCTGACGTTAGCTATAGTAACCATAGTACCATGGCCTGTTCTAAATCCAGTCTGCATATCTGTCAGTTTTCTTTTCTTTTGACGTGCTGCTCCAGTCTTTTTTGGGTAATTTTCAGAAGCATCTTGCTTGCATGTGATATCAATGATACTGTTTGAAAATTTCCACACTCTGTTGGGTCACCTTTCTTCAGAATGGAAACAAATATAGATCTCTTCCAGTCAATTGGCCAGGTGGTTCTCCTCTGAATTTCTATTGCTCAATCCCCTCAAATTAATAATTTAAAAGACTAATGCATCCTGAAACAGAGGAAAACTAAACCAAATCCACTGGATCCAAAATATGACTTTGATTTCATCCCACCTGAATTTCAGAATCATCTCAGGAACAGGTTTGAGACCTTGAACACTAATGAGCGAAGATCAGATGAGTTGTGATGAGGTGGTATCTCTTTGTGGTTTTGATTTGCATCTCTCTTATTGCCATTGGTTTTGAGAATTTCTTCATGTGTCTGCTGGCCACCTGAATGTCTTCCTTTGTAAAAAGTCTTTCTGTGTCTTTTTCCCATTTTGTAATTGGGTTAGCATTCTTTTTCTTCTAGGGGTCCAAGAGTATTGAGTAAACTTTTGTTATGGAACCCTTGTCCGAAAAGGTATTTTCAAATATCATTCCTTTCAGTTGGTAAGCTTTCTTTTCTCCCTATTAGAAAAAAGTTTTTGATGAGCACAGAGATTTAATCTTTAGAAGGTCCCATTCACCAATTGTATCCTCTCCCAATTGTGCATTTTTGGCTGTATTTGGCACTCCCTTTATACCACAGGCTAAGCCATATATGTGGCTTATAAACTTGATCCCAGTTTGCCTCTTATGAACTTTATGGTTTTAGGCTTTATTCTCAGATCTACCTTGAGTTGATTTTTGTGTATGGTGTGAGATGTGGATCCTGTTTCAGCTTTCTGCAGGTAGCAGTCCAGTTTTGCCAACACTATTTGTTGACGAGGTTGTCAAATCCTCATTTGATAGTTTCTATTTCACTGTCAGATATCAGTTGACCATAGAAAGATGGGCCCATTTCTGAGTTCTTGATTCTATTTCAATGGTCTATGTGCCTGTCATTGTGTACACAGAAAACCCCAAAGACTTAATAAAAAAACTATTAGAGCTAGTGGGCCAGTTTAGTAGGGTTTCAGGATACAAGATCAATATCCAAAAATCAGTGGGATTCTTCTATAGTAACAAAGAGAACTCAGAGAAGGAAATGGAAAAAACAAAATAGTTTATAATAGCTAACAATAAATTGAGATACTTGGGAGTGAGCCTACCTAGAGACACAAAAGACCTGTACAAAAGCAATCTATAAGTTTAATGCAATCCTAATACAGATACCATTCTTATTTTTTTAAAGAGATATGAAGAGAAATTGTAAAATTTATTTGGAGAGGAAAGAGACCCCAAATAAGCCAAGAACTTCTGAAAAACAAAAATGAAAGGTGAGGCATAGCACTTCTTGACCTAAAAACCTACTACACAACAGTAGTAACCAAAACAGCATGGTAATTTTCATATCTTTTATTCATTTCGTGAGTGAGTTGTTAGTGTTTTTCTTGTGAAGGCCCTGTAGTATTCTGTAAAGTTTAGCCCTGAGACCCTTGTCCAAAACATCATTGCCAAATGTTTTTCCCTGTCTGTAGGCTTTCTTTTCACCCTATTATAAAAAAGTTTTCATGCACACAGGATTAGATCAATAGTAATTAATTATATAAGACACAATGTACATCAATGTAAAAACAAAAACTCTAAAAATTTTTTAAAAGCTAATTTTGCTGTATTTTTTGTTTATAATTGTATTATTGCATACTTCATACAAAATACAAAAGTATAAATAATAATTATTAATGCATTATTCTGTGCATATAAGATATGAAGATATAATTTGGCACCACTGACATAGAAGGACAGGTGATATAGAAGCAAAGTTTTTGTAGGCTATTGAGATTAATTATAAATTTAAATTAGGTTATCATAAATTTAGGACAGTAAATATAGTTCTCATATATCATTATGGGAGGAGACTTCCTCATTTTTCTCCCTTGAAGCAGCTGGTAGATTCAAACTGCATGTCGTTCATTTAGCAATCCAGCCTGCAATGAACTTTTCTAGCAAGGCTCTTTAACAAAACAAATAGGGTGTAGCAAAGGGTATAAGTGAAGAAAAGTGTATAGTTGTAAACTCCTTCATTGAAGACCATTGTCTTGGGGAACCCTGAGGTAGAATAGCATGATAAAAACAATATATAAAATAGAATTAGTATTAACTGGAATCTTAATAGTTTGTGAGTGAACTCTAAGAAGTAACTATTGGTCTTTCTCCATCTGCAGCAAAGAAAAGAAATGAAATAATTAAAGAAACAGCTGCTTAGAGCAGAGATAATTGAAATAAGAATTGGAAAACAATAAATAGAATAAAAAAATTCCTGAAAAGTTGCTTCTTTGGAAAGACCAACGTAATTGAAAAACCCTAGGTACATTGACAAAATCAAGGCAGTAATGTGTAAAAGGAAAATGTTGATCTTATTACTTACTTTCCAGATATTAAAAGAATTATAAGAGAATACTATAATGTCAATGATGCAAAGAATCTATGTGAAATGCATTAATTCCTAGAAACACTGAAACTACCTAAAGTAAATTATGAAAAACTAGAAAACATCAACAGATAAAGGAAGATTGAACCAATGATTTAAAAAAACCTCCCAAAAAGAGCAGAGGAATTCTAACAAATATTAAAAAAAATTTTTGAACTAGTTCTTCTCAATCTGCCAACATAAAACAGAGAAAGAAACATTTTCTAACTGATGCTATACTGCCAGCACAGAAGTATCACCAGAGAGTATCAGGGGATGTGGGCCAAACTAGATGACACTATAAGAAGGAATGTTGCCAAAATGATTGTCTAAAAAATTTTGTGCAGTGTTTCAACAGAAATGTATTCTTTTAGCAAAAACATTACTATAGTTAATTATAAAAAATGCTTTGTAAGCCTAGCTTGAAACTTTTGGCGCAGAAGGTCTAGGACAGCAATCTTTAATATAGATTGAAAGTCAACATCAAGAAGACAAAGATTCTCACCAGTAGGCCAATTGACAGCACCATGCTAGATGGAGAAGAGATTGAGAATGCTAACTATTACAGCTTACTTGGCTACACAATCAACACCCTTGGCACCAGCAGTCAGGAAATCAAAAGACAAATTACACTGGGAAAAATCTGTCATCGGGGTCCTCTCCAGAGTACTGGAGATGTCATTCCAGAGATCAAGGTTCACCTTGTCCAAGGCACGGTCTTTTTAGTGACTTGCTATTCATCAGAGAGCTGGACGCTAACTAAGAATGACAGAAGAAGAATTGATGCCTTTGAGTTGTAGTACTAGAGAAGAAGTACATACCATGGACTGCCAAAGGAACAATCAGGTCTGCCCTGGAGAAGGTGAAACCAAGTTCCTCCTTGGAGGTAAGGATTTTAAAGCTTCCTCATATACGTTGAGCATGTTGCCAAGAAAAAACAGCCCTTGGAGATGGACATGATGCTTGGAAGAGTGGAGGAAGAAGAAAGTTCCTAGGTGAGATGGCTTGACACAGTATCCAGGGCAACAGTGGTAGGTGTGTCAAAAACACTGAGATTAGCTCAGAATAGGGTACAGTTCAGAGCTCTTGTGTTATGAGTTGCTATGAGTTGTAGTCAACTTGACAGAACATAATAAGAACAAGCCCAGCTTACATGTTTCAATATACTTGTAAGACTAAAATTGCATGATGATTTAATTTTTGAGACTTTTAGCCTTATAATGCTCTATTGTTAAAACTATCATTATTACATAATTATGAGTAGGAAAAGTCAAGTAGAACTCCTTCTAGCTAGGAACATAATATACAAAAACTGTACTACATTCCTGGAGAAATGTGGCCTAGTGCTAAGAAGCTGTGTGGCAATTCCAAAGGTAAGTGATTCAAATCCACCAGCTATTCCACTGGAGAAGGATGGTGGAGCTCCTCTTGTATGATCTATTGCCTCTGAAAACCCTTTGGAGGATCAGGTATGAGTTGGTTCTGACTTGATGGCATACACTGACAACAAAGTGGATTACTTCTCAACATCAAGAAGATAAAAATCCTCACTGCTGGGCCAGTTGGAAACATCATGATAGAGAAAAGATTGAAGTTGTCAATTACTCCATTTTGCTTGGATCCACAATCAACACCCTTGGCAACAGGACTCAAGAAATCAAAAGGTTAGTAAGTTTGCTGTCAAGAACTTCTCTAAGGAGTTAAGCAGTAATGATGTCAAGCTAAAGACTTGAGTGTATCTGACTTAAGCCATGGTCTTATTGATTACTTGCTATATGTCTGAAAATTGGACAGTGTCTATGGACGAGAGAAGAAGGATCAATGCCTTAATGTTGTGGTGTTAGATTACTAAATATTCCCCAGACTTCCAAGAGAATAAACAAGTTTGTATTGAAAGAAAGTGCAACCAAGATGTTCCTTGGAGGCAAAAATAGTGAAGCTTTACTCACATATTTTTGGCATGTTGTTAGGAGGGACTTGTCCTTGGAAAAGGGCATCATGTTTAGAAAAGTTGAAAGAGAGGAAATGTCCATTTCCTCTAGATTTTCATATTTGTTTGAGTATAGTTTTTCATAGTATTCTAATGTTAGCTTTTTTATTTTAGTTGGGTCTGTTGTGATGTTAC
>NW_006399763.1:31616457-31629479 GCF_000299155.1 Elephantulus edwardii | reverse complement strand
TGCGATTGGCACAGGACAGAGCGGAGTTTAGGGCTGTTGTACATAGGGTCGCTATGAGTCGCAAACGTCTCGACGGCACATAACAAACAACATTTAGAATATTTTGAAGCAGGAGTCGCATCTACTTCCCAAACAACATACCTTTGGAAACTCTATGAACTTAAATGATGATAGTTATAGAAAGGCTTCAGGCCTTTTGTTCATAGGGTCACTATGAGTCAACAACTACATTTAGAATATGCAAAAATGAATGGATCTTGGAGAATGATAGCTGATTAGCATAAATTTAACCCGGTGATGACTCTTTAGAATTGTAGTTGCTATGCTTAAACGTACATAGGTACCTTGTGGTTGCTGTGAAGCTTAACACTGTGACGCTGATGTGTCAAATGCAATGATGATTACCTGTGGTGGACAGTGTTGGGTGGAGCTCCCCTATTAAAACAAGCTTGGAAGCAGGAGTGGCATCCACTTCCATAAATAGCTTTTCTCTGGAGACCCTAGGAACCTGGCTCGAGAAAGGATGGAAGACACACAAGTGTTGACGACTTTCATTCACAGGGTCACTATGAGTCACCTACGACTTGACAGCATGTAACCACAATAACAGCAACATAAAGAGTGATCAGTTAGCCTAGTGGAGAGAAAGTGATGCTACCAAGCCAAAGGTGGGTGACTTCTAATCCACAGCCCTCAGGCTGGTTTTTCATTGTTTTTGTTAACATTCTTCTAGGTGTTATAGCTCTGGTGTGTCCACTTGCCATACAGAGGTAACTTGTGGTTGCTGTGAAGCTGAACACTGTGACACCAATGTGTCAAATGCAATAATGGTTACCCATGGTGGACAGTGTTTGGTGGAACTCCTCGATTAAAACAATCTTGGAAGCAGGAGTGGCATCCACTTCCGTAAATAGCTTGCCTCTGGAAGCCCTATGAACCTGGAGAAAGGATGAATGTCACACAAGTGTTGAGGACTTTCGTTCATAGGGTCACTGTGAGTCACCTATGACTTAATAGCACTTAACAACAACAACAACAACATTCCAGATATGGTTTTATTGCTTGCAAAAGTTAATGTATGTTCTGCTATCTGGCAGTTATTGATCTGGCCAGTGCATTTTTCCCCCTGTTTTTAAAGAAACATCTGAAGTAGTTTGCCTTCATCTGGCAAAGCCAGCAATATCTTCTCTATATGACCTGGGACATATATCAAGCCTCCAGTTTTGGTGGTGTTGTTGTTATGTGCAGCCAAGTCACTTGCGACTCCTAGTGACCCTAAACCCTGCTCTATCCTGTGCCAACTTAATTATCTCTGGCACACCTACTCCCATTACCCCAATCACTGAATCGATCCATCTCATCAAGGGTCTTCCTCTCTTGAACTGTCCCTCCACTCTCCCAAACAAGATGTCCCTCTCCAAGGACTGGTCCCACCTTGCAACATGCCCAAAGTATGCCAGGCAAAGCTTCAGAATCCTTGCCTCCAAGGAGCAGCCCAGTTTCACCCTCTCCAGGACAAACCAGTATAGCAGTCCATGATAATTCAACATTCTTCTCCAGTACCACAGCTCAAAAGCATCGATTCTCTTTCTATAATCCCTAGTCAGTGTCCAGCTCTCTGACACATAGCACACAATTGTGAAGACTATGGCCTGGATCAGGTACACCTTAGTCTCCAGGCTGACATTGTTGCTCTTCAGTATTCTGGAGAGGTCCCTGACAGTTGACTTTCCCAATGCAATTCATTTTTTAATTTTCTGGCTGCTGGTACCAAGAGTGGTGATTATGGAGCCAAGCAAACTAAAACTGTTAACAATCTCAATCACTTCACCATCCATAATGACACTGCCAATTGGCCCAGTGGTGAGAATCTTTGTTTTCTTGATGTTGAGCTTTAATCCATATTGAAAGCTGCAGAGCTTGACTTCCTGCAGCAAGCGCTTCAAGTCCTCCTAAGTTTCACCATGCAGGGTTGTGTCATCTGCATAATGCAAGTTGTTGATGAATCTTCCTCCAATCCTGATGCCACATTCCTCTTCATATAGCTCAGCCTCCTGGATGATCTGTTCTGCAGAAAGATTGAAAAGATATGGAGACAGAATATATCCTTGGAGGACATCCTTTCCGATTTTGAACCATGCAGTGTCTCCTTTGTTCTGACGACTGCCTCTTGGTTCAAGTATAGGTTTTGCATAAGCACAATCAAGTGTTCTGGGATTCCTATTCTTCTGAGTCAGCCAAAGTTTGTTGTGATCCACACAGTCAAAAGCCTTTGCATAGTCAATGAAACACAGACAGACATTCCTCTGGTATTCTCTGCTTTCAGTCGAGATCCATCTAACATTAGCTATACTGTCCCTAGTACTACGACCTCTTCTAAACCCAGCCTGCACATCTGGCAGTTCTCTGTTTATGTGTTGCTCCAGTTGTTTTTGGATAATTTTCAGCAGAATCTTGCTTGCATGTGATATTAATGATATCAGTCTCTTCCATTCACTTGGCCAGATGGCTGTTCTCCAGATTTTTTGGCACAACTTAGTGAGCATATCCAGGGAAGCATCTGTTTGTTGAAATATGTCAGTTGGTATGCCATCAACTTCTGGAGCCTTGTTTTTTGCCAATTCCTTCAGAGCAGCTTGAACTTCTTCCTTTATCACCATAGGCTCTTGTTCATACATTGTTCATGAAATTCTTCTGTGTCAGCCAATTCCTTCTGGTGCAGTGACTCTGTGTACTCCTTAACATTCTGCCCAAAGCATCCTTAAGTATTGCCACTCGTGGCTTGTGGGCTTATTATTAAAAAATTACTTTGCTATCCATCGTCTTTTACTTTCACCATGTGGCTGGGTGGGAACTTGATATAGTGTGTGTATAAATGACTCATTATGGAATTTGCCAATTTTCCTATCCTATCAGCTTTAAACTGAGATGTTTAAGCAGCAGAAGGTGAGGACCTCACTGCCAGCAAGGTAAAGGAAGCAGAGAATGCCGTGCATGTCTTTTGAGGCCAGAGATTCCTGTGCAGGCCCTACATGAGAGCAGTAGCAACCTCAGCAAAGAACCATAGACTGACATGATACAGGACTGACTTGGGAGGATTGCACCACTGAGCCAGGGACCTTGCATGCTTGCTCAAAGATGAGGGAAAGATGCCATAATTGACACAACTAAGAGAGTTTTGTAATACTGACTGATTTGACACAACTAACAGAGTTTTGTAATACTGACTGAAGCCATGAAGCTGAAAGCCAAAGGGTCTGTGAGCATTCTTGAGAAGCTGCCCTGACTGAGGAATTATATCCTGTTGCCAAGCTGATTCGTAACTCCCCAAATAAACTCTATAACCATGAATATGCTTCTGTGAGATCTGTGTGGCCATTCCAATAAAATCTAGATCCAGTGGGAGTATTTGATTAGTGTTGGAATAAGCAAAGTAGGTGTGGAAGCTTAGAGACCATGTCTGACTTTATGGGCATTGGATTTGTATTGTGGATGTGGCTGATGGGGACTGTAAACTTTTATGAAGCTAATAGAGTTCAGACTCAGTTGTCCCATACCACTTCTACTCTTTTAACACTAGAATTATCCCATAATTTAGCTGTCAGGAACCTTGGTCATACTTTCCTTTTACAAAAAGTCATTTATTGATAACATTTGCTAATCCTTCCTTACTAGGAAGTGGTCTAAGTTTATGGATAACACATTGAAATCTTGCCCTATCCTGTGCCATCCTCACCAATCCTGCCACATTTTGTCTATCCATTTGCTGCACAGCGGTAATTTATGGTTGCTGTGAAGCTGAACACTGTGACACTGATGTGTCAAATGTGATAATGGTTACCCATAGTGGGTAGTGTTTGGTGGAGCTCTCCAATTAGAACAAGCTTGGGAGTAGGAATGGCATCCACGTCCTAAATAGCTTCCCTCTGGAAACTCTATGAACTTGGAGAAATGATAAAAGTTATACAAGTGTCCAGGTCTTTCATTCATAGTGTTGCTATGAGTCATCTATGACTCAACAGCACTTAACAGCGTGAACAACTAAAGGTTTATTGTTGATGGTACTTGGAATTTATGTGGCATCAGGATCAGAGAAAGAATGACTCATCAACAATCTGTATTATGTAGATGACACAATCTTCTTTGCTGAAAGGGAAGTGAACTTGAAACACTTGATGAAGAAGATCAAATACTACAGCCTTCTGTATGTATTATATCTCAATATTAAGAAAAGAAAAATCCTCACCACTGGGCCAATAGACAATATCATGAAAAATGGAAAAAAAATTGAAGTTGTCAACAACATCATCTTGCTTGGATCCACAATCAACATCCTTGATACCAGCAATCACGAAATCAGAGGATGTGATAAATTGGGAAAATCTGCTCTCAAGGACCTCTGCAAAGTGCTAAGAAGCAATGATATTAGTCTAAAGATTAAGGTGCCCCTGATTCAAACTATGGTCTTTTTTTAATTACTTGCTATGCATCTTAAAGTTGGACGATTACTAAGGATTACAAAAGAATTGATACCTTTGAATTGTGTTAGAGAAAAATACTGAATATCTCATGGGCTTCCATGAGAACAAACAAATCTTTCTTGGAGGAACTGCAACCAGGTTGTGCCTTAGGAACAAAACCAGAGAAAGCTTGTCTCACATACTTTGGTAATATTGTCAGGAGGGTCCAGTCCTTGGAAAAAGATAACATACTGGGAAAGATGGAGGGTCAGAGAAATTGAGGAAGACCTTTAGCAACATGAATTGACATGGTGATTGTAACAACAGGCTCAAGCCTATCAGAGATCATGAGGATAGAGCAAGGTTCAAACTTGTTATTCATAGGGTTGCTATGATTTGTAGTTGACTTGATTGCTTCAAACAACAACAAAAATCTTCCAAATGTCTCCACTTTACCACTTTTATGATTCCTCACAAATATAGTATTCTCACTTAACATTTTCTGTACCGTTAAGAAACTAAAAACTCAAACTCAGTGCCATGGAATTGGCTCCATTTCATCTCTCCCTTCCATGAGGTTTTTGAGGCTGTAAATATCAGTGGGAGGAGATTGCCCATCTTTCTTCAGATGAGCCTCTGGCACACTCAAGCGGCCCCAGATTATCAGCCTTTGGATAAGCAGTATAATGTGCCTATGCTGCTAGAGCTCCCTTTTTATGCCCTTCCCAGTTTAATTTTGGTTACAGCTCTTTACATTTCTGATATAACCTTATTTCTTTATTTCCTTCTTTAGGGATTTTCTTTGTTCTTACTCTCTGCTCCACCAAGCCCACTGAGTTCATTCTCTTCTTTGGAAGGTCCTTTAACTATTTTGTTAACCCTTCAGTATTTAGAGCAGTGCCTGAAAGATAGTAGGCACTTAATACATTTTAAAATCATAAATGATACTGACCCTCCGGTGGGTTTTGCGAAGCAATATATTGCATGGGAGGGGATTGTTCCTCCTTCCGCAGTCTCAACTGCATGCATTTGCGGTTGCTGTGCAGTTTTTACCACTCGGCCACCAGAGCGCGTAAACGTTGTTTCTTTCTTCCAGATAGCTATTATTGAAATTGGTTTTTGTTGAATTTTAATAATGAGATGTTGTGGCACTAATGATGCCTCTACGAAAATAACTGATATTGTAAGCTTAAAAATAGATTTAAAAAAATCAGAATAGGCAGGTTTTTATTTACGGAGCTTCGGAAGTAAGCCTGAACATCATGGCATATCTCAGCATCAGTTTTTAAAAGCAAAAAACTTAATCAGATAAGAACATGCTTCTGAAGTAAAATTAATCTTCACGGACATGGTGCGCTTTACTACAAAAGCGCATTCATTAAATGCTTTCTTTCACAGGCTAATATGTCAAATCAGTGTTCTTCGATGATTTTTCTCGGAAGAAATTCCAGAAGCAATTTGGCTTCATTTGCGGGAATAAATAAGGGTGTTTCATTTCACACAGCCTCAGGGAATCACAAATTAAAACTTTCCACTGAAATGGATGCCATCTACTATTCATTATTTCAACAAACAAACCACTCCACTCTGCTGAAGTTGCAATCAGGGTGAGGGGTAAGTAGTACTTGAAACCTGCAATGCTAAGAGGGCCCACTTTGCATTCTTATTCCTAAGCAGCCCATTTCATGGGTTCCTCTGAGTTCCCAGCACCCCACAGAGCTACTCTCTGTAGCGCAAAGCTCCATTAAGTAAATAGAGGCTCCGTATTTAGAAGTCATCTCTGGGAATTCAAAGTGCTCTGAGAGGGAAATTGGTACTATCAAGATTAAGGTATTAATGAAAAGTTCTGTTAAATTTCTGTTGGGATGCTAATTAATCTTGTAAAAATTGTTAATCAATTCAATTATGTAACACGCTTAAACTTTAACACATGGTACAGGAAAGTAACAGGGTCTTTTAATTGTACCCAAAGGCATTCAGAAAGTTAAGGCAAAATACAGGCAGTCCCCGGGTTACGAACCTTATCAGATTCTAATTGTGTCTTTAAATTGCATTTGTAGGTTATGTGAGACCAGGTGCATATTGTTCTTATTTAGCCTTATTTGTTTTTTGACATTTTATTTTGCTTCAGGTGAAATTTTAGCTTGCAAGCTCAAGTTCAAATCAATAATTCAAACAAAAATTGTTCCAAGACATTAGTTGCAATCCCTGCTAAGTGTGAACACTCCCTTTCTTCTCTTAATTCTGTTTCCATTCATTTCATTCTGTTACCTTGTCTCTGTCTTTTCCTCATCTTTGGTGTTGGGCAAAGGTTGCATTTTTGGCCTTGTTTTTTGGTTTTGGGTTTGGTTTTTTTTTTTTTAGCATTTTATTGTATCTCAGGTAAAGTTTTACGTTCTAGATTGTTCCAAGAAACACATTCTTCTATAGTGTTGGTGTTTGTTTTGTTGTCCTGTCTATGATTTGACTTAAAGGTGGCATTTTAAAAATCCTCAAATCTGTAAATACTAAGAGATTAGTTTCAAGTTAGAATGTTGTCTCAGGGCAGTAGTCTTGGGGCTCCTCTAGTCTTTTTCAGAACAGTAAGTCTGACTGTGTGGATCATAACAAACTGTGGCTGACTCTGAGAAGAATGGGAATCCCAGAACATTTAATCGTGCTAATGCGAAACCTATAGTTGGACCAAGAGGCAGTCATCAGAACAGAGCAGGGTAACACCGCATGGTTCAAAATTGGGAAGAGTGTACGCCAGGGATATGTCCTATCTCCATACGTTTTCAACCTATATGCAGAGCAGATTATCCGAGAGGCTGAGCTCTATGAGGAGAAGTGTTGAGTCAGGATTGGTGGAAGATCTATTAACAATCTGCGTTATGCAGATGACACAACCCTGCTTGCTGAAACTGAAGAGGACCTCATGCACTTGCTGCGGAGGGTCAAGGACTGCAGCCTTCAGTATGGACTGAGGCTCAATGTCAAGAAGACAAAGATTCTCACCACTGGACCAATTGGTAGCATTAGGATGGATGGAGAAGAGATTGAGATTGTACACAGCTTCAGTTTGCTCGGTTCCACAGTCAACACTCTTGGCACCAGCAGTAAGGAAATCAAAAAGTGTATCACGATGGGAAAGTCTGCTGTTAGGGACCTCTTTAAAGTACTCAAGAGCAACGGTGTCTCTCTGGAGACTAAGGTACGCCTGATACAGGCCATGGTCTTTGCAATCACTTGTTATGCATCAGAGAGTTGGATTATGACTAGGTAGGATAGAAGGAGAATTGTTGCCTTTGAGGTGTGGTGCAGGAAAAGAGTATTGAGGGTACCCTGGACTGCCAAGAAAACAAACAGATTAGTCCTGGAGAGGGTTAAACCAGGCTACTCCTTGGAGGCAAGGATTCTGGGGCTTCGTCTGACATACTTTGGACATGTTGTGAGGAGAGACAGGTCCTTGGAGAGGGACATCATGCTTGGGAGGGTGGAGGAACAGCGCAGGAGGGGAAGACCCTCTATGAGGTGGATTGATTCAGTGACTGGGGTAATCGGCATGGGTGTGTCAGAGGCAGTGTGGTTGGCGCAGGATAGAGCAGGGTTTAGGGCTGTTGTACATAGGGTCGCTATGAGTCGCAAGCAATTCGACGGCACATAACAACAACAACAACAAGTCTAGTCTGGCTCTTTTTTTGTTCTGTATCATTTTCTACCCATTCTAACCAGAATGTTCTATTTTGGCACCAGGGTCTCTTTATTTGATTTAAAAATCAAATATAGCAAGTATAGGTGTTTGTGATGAGGAATTTGTCAGGCTTGTTTAAAACATTGAAGTAAAGGAAACATATTTTGGATGGATCTCTGGTGGCCTAGTGGTAAGAACTTGCACTGCAATCCCAAAGGCATGTGGTTTGAAGGCACCAGCTGCTCAGGAGACGGATGGGCACTCTCCACCCATGCAATTAATTGCCTTTGAAAACCCACTGAAGGGTCAGCTGTGGGTCAGTTCTGACTCTACGGTACTCAACCACAACAATGGTGCTTCAGTTTGATCTTCATTATTCACTTGTTATATTACATTTGTCAAATTTGGGAGATAAGTATTGAGTGGTCAGATATTTGAAGAATTAGAGGAAATTCAAGAAATAGAATTTTGACAATTATTCCTTAATGAAATATCTTACTTGATGGGCAGAAGACTATTTCATAATGATTATCAAGCCCATGCTGTTAACTTTAACTTGAATTGTAAAATGAAGAAATAATCCTTAGAAACTGTTTGGAGCCTGCATAAATATCCAGCTGCATGAGTTATGCATATTCCTGTCAATGTCAAAATCATTTGCAATATTTTTAATTGATATTTTTAATGAAAGTTTATAGAGCATTTGGATTTCCATTCATTCATTGTTACATTTTCCTCCCAGCATTACCCCACCTCCCCCGCCACACTTCACTTTTCTCTTTGGAAAAAAATACTTTCATTTTTGTACAATTCCAACCTCCCCGCCCCCAGTCCACTTTACTATACAGCTCTTACTCTGGACTGTTTCATACAAACAATACCCAATCATATATTCCTTTTATGAAGTTCTATTCCTCATCTATTTCAATGTACATTGTTTATCCCTTCTTTTCTTACAGGAATCTAAATTGCATAAATTTTGTTAAAATACAAGTCTATCTCTGAAAGTTTTGAAGACTAAATGAGTGAGTGTGTATATAAAAATGATATATAAAAGGACTTATGTACCCAACTGCCATCAAGTTGGTTCTCATAACACCACCCTATCAGGTTTCCAAGGCTGGAAATCACGAGGAGAGACTGCCCATCTTTCTCTCACAGAGCTGCTGGTGGATTCAAGTCTCCTGAGAAGTACTTTATTTTGGTGAACAGCACAACTCACGATGGACTTCTTCACCAGAGCACAGTAGCTAGAATATATTTGATGTTTAAAATGTCAATACAAATAAAATACTATATCCCTTTGCTGTCATGTCAGTTCAAATGTGGAGAGACCCTCTGTCTGATTTCTGACACTGTGAATGTATACAGGAAGAGGCTCCATTTTTCTCTCCAGAATAGCTGATAGATTTGAACTGCTCATTTTTGGTTAGCGGTGAAACAGGTGATGCCTTATACCACCAGAGCTCCTAAAATACTATATATAGAAAAAGAAATCGGTAACATGAAACAATAACAAAGTCGCCACAAACTATAAATAAGCCAGTGAGCATTAACCCTGGAGATTCTCATCAAACATGTCTCTAATGAGACTGGGACAAACTTAGTTTCTATTCCACAGGCCAGCTGGAGTTGAAAACCATCGTTTTCAGATATTGTTATGTGCTATCAAGTTGTGTATGACTCATAGTGAACCTATCAACAATGGGTCTGAACCTTATCCTATCTTGTACTATCCTCATCATCTCTGATATTCTTGAGCCCATTGCTGCAATGTAATGACTGGAAAAGTCATGAAAGAGAAATTCCACACAGGCCTTTACTGTTTTATTATTTGATGAGATTATACTTAGGGTTGTATCAGTATGATTTTCATAACACTCTTTTTGTTTCCTTATCTGGTCATTTGCTACTTTTTAATGGCCTACTCTGGGAGCTCTGGTGATCTAGTGGTAAGGAGTTGTGCTGCCAATCCAATGGAATGCAATTTGAAGACACCAGCTGCTGCTTAGGTGAAGCAGTCTCTCTTATTAGATTTACAGCCTCTGAAAGCCCAGTGGGAAGATCAGCTATTAGTCAGTTCCAATTTGACAGCATGTAACAATAACAACAACAGCATGCCTAAAACTTAGATAAGGAGATAGTGAGACTTTGCAGAGAGAAGAAACTAAAGCTGAAATGTAAGCAGAGTAAAACATCTTAAAGAGTGCAAGGTCAATTAGTTCTTAGAAATTAATCCTTAGGGGTGTTCAGGAATGTGGTCAGTACTGTAATGACTGAATCAAATGTAATGTTGTTATACTACATGGGTAATTAAGTAGAAATAGTTAATTTCGGGAGAATGAATAATAGCAAATATCATCCAGTTGTTGTTTGGGTTTTAAATCTCTAATTATCTTTAACTTTTTTAGTAAATACTTCGGATTTCCTTGATATGTTGCAATTATTTGAAGTTAATATGCCATTATCCTGATCCAAAGTGTATGAAATTCAGAGACTATAGGGAAATTTCATTTGGAGATCAAATTAAGCAATTTTTGATCAATCTAAATGAAAGTAATTTCTACACCTCCTCATAAACCCAGACAATTTAGAAGTTTATTAATCAATATAAACCATCTTCATTAAAGGAAAAACAATAACATATTCCAATTGACATATGGTGTTTATTAAACTTAAAAAAATGGGATAATTTTTACTCTAATTTAATACAATGTTGCTTACTTTAACTCTGCCCTCAATTGATTTCTACTTTTTCCTCAAAAGGACTCATTATCAGCTTAAATAAGCCTCAGATTGATCCCCTTTGGTAAGCAAATAATACATTATTTCCTCAGTCTCTTGCTTAATATATGTGTGTGTGTATACATATATATATACATACAAACATACATACATACACATATGTATGTATTATATGAATTGATAATTCACCTCCAATCAAGACATAGTAAGCTGGCATACAAAGGATTACTGAAAGCAACACAATTTTGCTGTAGGATTGGAATAAAACACAAAATTTGGATTAAAAATTTATCCTTGAGATGCCACTAAGCTAGTTAAAAAAAATAGACCATTTACGGAGATACAAAGAGTTAAATGATTCTGGATATTTTGTAGTTTAGATTTGTAATAAACTATGTTGTTGTTGTTGTTATGTGCCATTGAGTTGCCTGCAACTTATAGACACAATGTACCTTAGCTCTGAAACCTACCCTATCCTGAGCCAATCTCATCGTCTCTGGCAGACTTAATCTCATTTTTCCAGTCACTGAGTCAATCCATGTTATCCTGGGTCTTCCTCTCCTGCACTTTCTCTCTACCCTTCTAAGCATGATGTCCCTCTGCAAGAACTGGTCCTTTCTGGCCACATGCACAAAATATATGAGATGGAGCCTCAAAATGTTCATAGCAGCATTATTCACCATAGCAATCACATGGAAACAGCTCAAATGCCCAACCACAATGGAATGGTTTGAGAATTTATAATACATTTACACAATGGAATACTATGCAGCACATAGGAGTAATGATTTTGTAAATTATAATCTAACATGGGAGGGACTGGAGAGCATTATGCTACATGATCTAAGTCTTAAAGGGCAAATACTGTATAAGGTCATTATTGTAAAATGAGTATGAGGATCCAAGGAAGGGAGGGGGTGCTTAATCGTAGGGTCACACAATTTGATGAGTGGAGGGAGGGATGGGTAAACAAAAGCAGAAAGGATCAGTGTGAAAAACAATGTGTATGAATTTTATGAACTTTGCATGTAAACGAGTATAAAGGAAGAGAGAGAGATCCTTGCCTCTCGGGAACAGTCCAGTTTCATTCTCTCCAGGTCAGACATGTTTGTTCTCCTGGCAGTCCATGGTGTATGTTTAACACTCTTCTCCAGCACCACAACTCAAAGGCATCAATCTTTCCTATATACTTGTGTTTATATTAAATAAAAATGTCAGGGTTTAATGTATTTTATTTTAAATTTTTATGCTTAAAGTCAGAAAACCTGTGACTGTTCTTTATGGAAGAAAACATTCCACATCAAAGCTATCTCTATCTTCGCTAAGTTGTCAGAAACGTTCTGAGGACTTGAAAAAATAAGGTAAAATAGGTATAGATCAATAAAAATTAATGAAATAATATACAACATTTCTGATGACAAACAGGTTCATCCTAGAGAGGATGAGACCAGGCTGCTCCTTGAAGGCAAGGATTCTGAAGCTTCATCTGACATACTTTGGACATGTTGCAAGGTGGGACTCGTCCTTGGAGAGGGACATCATGCTTGGGAGGGTAGAGGGATAGCGGAGAGGAAAGCCCTCAATGAGATGCATTGAGTCAGAGACGGAGGTGATGGGGTAGGTGTGTCAGATTGACAGGATAGAGCTGAGTTTAGGGCTGTTGTATATAGGGTCACTATGAGTTGCAGGAGACTCAATAGCAGTTAACAATAATATGGATTATTGTAAGAACACAATGTAAATAAAAGACTGTATAAAGCACAATGTACATAATTTTAAAAAGAAAAAAAAGGAAAAAGAAAAGCATTGTAAGCTGAAAACCAAAAAATATTTTTTAACATCTTTACGTGTTTTTTTAAAAATTTTATTAATTTTATTGAACATTTACAGAGATTTTGGATTTCCATTCATTCACTGTTGCACTTTTTTCTCTACACCCCTCACACCCCCCAGTTCGTTCCTCTCTTTGAAAAGTAAAAGATAAACTTCTTCATTGGTATACTATCCCCCCCCACCCCATCACCCGGCCCCCAATGAACTCCACTGTTGTTGTTGTTGTTGTTATGTGTCGTCGAGTCGTTTGCGACTCATAGCCACCCTATGCACAACAGCCCTAAACCCTGCTCTATCCTGCGCCAACCGCA
>NW_006399763.1:31570860-31615022 GCF_000299155.1 Elephantulus edwardii | reverse complement strand
TAATACTTCCTGGATCATTTAATATTCTGCCCAAAGTATCCTTGATTATAGCAACTCTAGGTTTGAATTTGTTCTTCAGTTCCTTGAGCTTAAGAAATGCATGAACTCCACTATCCAACCTTAATTCTGGATTCCTGTGATAATCATAATACCCTATCATATAATACTTTTAAACTGTTCTCTCCCTCATCTGTTTCAATAAACCAAAGATATTTTAAAAACTCAGAACTTGATGCAAGGCTGTGGTAACTACATGTAATATCCTGGTGTTTCTGTACCTGAATAGTCTTATTTATTAATTTCTTCATCAAACAATAGTGACTGGCTGTTTGGAGACACTTTAGCCACCTAGAGCTAGGAATAAAATAGTACGTTTTTTTAAAAACACCCCTTTATTATTCTAGAGTCTCTTTTGCTTACATATCAATTTCTTTACTTGCCTGGTGAACAAGGATCCCACCTATATCTTTTCAGATTCTTCTTACTGTTTCACACATAGTTTGACTGTCAGAGGTCATATAAAGTATTTCCCATTGAGAGTTTACCATGGAATGCTGGAACGCACTGCACTTACAGTTATAAGCATGCTACAAGATAGTGAGAATGAATGTTTGGTTATTTGTTTTTTGGGGTTTTTTTTCCTTTCTATTCTTGTCTGTGGAAAGTTGCTCTGCTAAGCCATGAGAGTTGCAAGATTCATTGCAACATCTCCTTTGTTATGCTTGTCTATATTGCTTGCTTGCTATCGCTTAACTAGTTTAAATTATTTGCTCTTTGTTTTGTCATTGTTTTTCCAATGATAACTTTTTATTAGTATAGACATTTTTTGTCTTTTTGTTTTAAGGTCCATTTTACTACATCAATGGTTTTGAATTGTGGTGTTGAAGGGTACTGTGTATCTCATGGACTGCCGAAAGAACAAACAGCTGTCTTAGAGGAAGTGTAACCAGGGTGCTCCTTACAGACAAGGATGATGAAACTTCATCTCACATCCTTTGGGCATGTTTCAGGAGGGGCCAGTCCTTGGAGAAAAGGCATCATGTTTGGAAAAGTGGAGGATCAGAGAAAGAGAGGAAGTCCCCCAGCAAGATGGCTTGACACGGAGACTGCAACAATGGGTTTAAGCATATTAGAGATGCTGAGGGCGTGGCGGGATAGGGCCAGGTTCAGATGTATTGTTCAGAGAGTCAGTATGAGTTGTAGTGTACTTAATGACCCCTAACAAACAGCAGCTTTTGGCTCATTGCGATTAGCACTGCTCAAAATTCTATTTTTAACCATATTTACACTTAAAATTTTTTGCTTTAATTTAGTATAAAAATACTGGAAGTCTGAAATACAGAAGCTTTTTTAAAGTAAGTAAATATTGTTGCTGTTGATAGGTACTATAAAGTCACATATTCATATCATTTCACATTAACCCTATGTGTACAATGGAACAAAAACTCTTCTTCACAGTCTCTATTGTCCTTAAATTAATTGTAACAGCCACTGTGTAAATTCATCCTATTAAAGGTCTTTCTCTTTGTCACTGAAGCTTTGCTTGCAAAGTATGTGAGATGAAATCTCACTATCCTTGTTTCTAAGGAACATTCTAAGAAGAACTTCTATCATAACAGATTTATTTTTTTGGCATTGCATGTGTATTTAATATTCTTTGCCAACACCACAACAATAATCCCCCCCATCTGTGTATATAGAAGACTATTGAAAATACTATAAAGTAGGTCAGGCATACCTTCGTCTTTAAAGTGACATCCCTGCTCTTTAGTGCTTTAAAGAATAGTTGACAGCAGATTTTCACATTGTATTAGATGATTTTTTAAAAAAACTATTGTTCTAGGGGAGCTCTGGTGGCCTAGTGGCAAGAAACTGCAACTACAATCTCAGAGGCGCACGGTTCGAATCCACCAGATGCTCTGCCGGGGAAGGAGGGACAATCTCCTCCTGTACCAGTCAGATCTGATTTGACGGTACACGCACACAAAAATAAATGAAAAAAAAAATTTAAAACAGCAACAACAAAAAACTATTGTTCTATAGGTGTTGATTGTAGGTCCTAGTAAATGAAAGACTTGCGCTGTCATATTTACCAATGGCTCCTCGGGAGAAATCGAGAGTCAGAGCTGATTCATAGTTGACTCTTCAGTGGGTTTTCAGTGGCTGTAAGTTGCAGGCGGGGTGGGGTGGGGAATTGCTCTTCTGTCTCCTGAGGAACTGCTGATGGATTTGATCTGCCCATCTTTAGGTTAGTAGCACATTTCTCTATCCACTAGGCCACCTGTGCTCCCTAATATCTCCTTATACCCCTTTTAAGTAAGCATAATTTTTTCTTACTTGTAGCTGTTGGATTCCTCATATTTACTAAGTAAACTATATAAAACTATAATTATCCCTCCTCCTCAAGACGTTTTAAATCAACACACCAAATAAATAGGCTTCAATTTTAGAAGCCTTTGACTGATGTAGTAGATAATCAGTTTTTCGTCACTGTGTAATAACAAAAAGTTGCCTATGGTGTTAAATCCATAGTTAGATACTTAAAGGATATCAGAGCAATCAGAATTCTGAATATGACGTAAATCTGTAATCACAAAGATGAACCATTATCCTTAGAGATAAAGTGTTTATCTAACAAGTGTTTACTGAGCTCATGCTATTTTAAGCTTTGGGATAGAGCAATGAAGGATACAAATAAAAATCCCTGGCCTCTTGGAGCTAACATTCTTACATTATTCCAGAAGGCTTAGTACCAAGAACTGGAACATATTTGTAGCAGGTGCCACTAAAGAAGACTTCTTTCCCTGCCTAAAAATTTTCGCTGATTTCCTAATGTGCTTATATACAATCCAAAGGCTTTAAAATGGTTTGTCAGGTCTTGTTATCTTATTACTACTCACTTGTTCAAAATCTTACCTTAGGACTTACACCTCTTTGCTTACACTGCTGGCAGTCACACCAACTCTCTTCTCTTTCCTTTACATTAATATGCCTCAGAACTTCTCATACCACCTCCCTTTGTCATAATTACCTATCTCATCACACTTCACATGGTCACAGCTTAAATGGCAGCTCTTCAGAAAGACTTTTCCTACTCAGTCTAAAGTGAGTCCTTTTAATATTTTTTAAAATAATTTTTTTCTTTAATAGTTCTTGTATTAAATTATAATTGCCATTTTTATTTATATGTATATATCTGCATGTCTTTGAGTTTTTGGTATTTATTTACTACCTCTTTCATCATTGTATGCTTCATGAGGTCAGAGACTATATCTGTTTTGTTCATCACTGGATTACTCAGTGTCTGGCATGGTGCCTGGCACATGGAAGAGACTTGAATATATTTTTTAATAACTATGTGGCTTGACCTCAAGCTTTTTAGAAGTGACCTTTACTGTATCATTCCTGTTTTGACACTTATGTTTTCCAAGTCAAGGACTCATTCTAACCCTCTTATTTAGCTGCCTGTCTCAGAGGTCATTCTGGTATAACAGTCATCATCTATTTATGTGATAGCTGGGTCTCAGGCACCATACTGGGAAACTGACCACAGAAATCTGATGAGCTAACAGGAACCAAAACAGAAACTCAGTCTTTACAACTAGAACTCTCCAGTGCTAGGATTAAAAGCTGAGTGGTGAAGTGGTTAAGTGCTGGGTTACTATCTGAAAGGTTAGTAGTTCAAATTTGCCAACAATTCCATAGAAGAGTGAAGATGGAAACACCATGAGGCAGTTCTACTCTGTCCTGTTGGCTTGCTATTAATTCACTCACAATAGATTTGGTTTGGTTTTGGGGGTAATCACAGGACCTCCTTTGGTCATTAATGGATCCTAACTTGACAGTTGTACATAGGGTTTTCAGAGGCCTGCTATTTCAGAAGTGGATGGCCAATCCTTCTCCTAGTCTGTCTTAATCTGAATGTTCAGATTTAGAGAAGTATCTGACAGACCAGCATTTTACAGAAAAGTGAAAGATATATCCCTTATTGTGGAGTTAACCATTAGTATCAGTGTTGTCCCTGCCTTTGGCACACGTGTCTTTACCCACTTATTTCCCTGCTCCACTATCCACCAGGATATCCATCCACTTCTACCTACTCCCTTCTGGTCCTTGGAGAGGGACATCATGCTTGGTAGGGTGGAGGGACAGCGCAGGAGGGGAAGGCCCTCTATGAGGTGAATTGATTCAGTGACTGGGGTAATTGGGATGGGTGTGTTGGAGACAGTGCAATTGGCACAGGACAGAGCAGAGTTTAGGTCTGTTGTACATAGGGTCACTATGAGTCGCAAGCAACTTGACGGCACATAACAACAACAACAACTTCATAGTGGGCAGAAGAGGTTCAATAAGCAACATAGAAGCCAGTGATGAGAGTGGGGAAACGGGCATGTCTAACTTCTAGAGTTCCTTGTTTGGAATGTGAATGTGTGTGTAGGGTAGGGACGTGAGTGACTGGCTTGTATATGTTCTGCCTAACTCATGAAATGGATGAGTAACTAAGGTTAAGACTGAACCTTTAAGTGGGAGAATCAATCTAACTAACAATGGAGGGCTAGAGGGTTTGCAGACAGGTGAATTGATCTAAGAAGACATTTGTTGTTGTTGCTGATTGCCTTCGAGTTGAGCATGATTCATAAGGACCCTATGAACAAAAGGCCTGAAGACATTAGGACCTTACTTAGCTTACTTGGCTTTAGAAGGGCAAACAGACTTGGCTACCCTGTAGATGTCAAATACCTTGATTCAGGCATTCATTTTCTCTCCAAGATGTCATTATAGAAGCTTTCAGACATACAGGAAACTTGAGATGATTTTGCTATGAAGACAAAAATTCCTATCACCTAGATTCTATGATTAATATTTTACCATGTTTGCTTAAAGTGCACCAGAACAGACCTATTAAGATGTACAATATTATCATCACCCCAGAAAGTTCTCTTATGCCCCTTTCTAATCATAATAAACTATGATTAACATTGAGAAGAATGGGAATTCTAGAACACTTAATCCAGTCACTTGCTATGTATCTGAGAGCTGGACAATGAATAAGGGTGACAAAGAATTAATGCCTTTGAACTGTGGTATTGGAGAAGAATACTTGATATACCATGGACTGTCAAAAGAACAAACAGATATGTCTTGGAGAAAGTGCAGCCAAAGTGCTCCTTGAAGCAAGGATGGTAAATCTTCACTCATAAACTTGGAGAATGTTGCTAAGAGAAGCTATTCCTTGAAGAGGGACATTATGTTTGGAAAGGTGGAAGGTCAGAGAAAGAGAAGAAGACCCTCAATCAAGTGGATTGACACAGTGACTGCAGTAATGGACTTGACTGTATCAGAGATAGTGAGGATGGCACCTGAAGGACAAGGTTCAGATCTGTTGTTCATAGGGTCACTGAGTTATACTCAATAGCACCTAACAGCTACATGATTATTTCAACCATCATACAAACATCTATTTGTCCATTCTTCTATCGACAATTTACCACATCTTTGTTATTGTTGTTATGTGCTGTTGAGTTGCTTGTGTAATATGCATAATAGCTCTGAATCTTATCCTATCCTAAGCCAATCTCACTATCTCTGAGACCTATTCCTCCAATACACCAGTTACTGTGCCAATCCATCTTATCCAGGGTCTTCCTCTCTTAAGCTGTCTCTTCACCCTTCCAAGCATGATGTCCTTCTCTAAGGTCTGGGCCCTCCTGGCAACATGCCTGAAGTACGTGAGACAAAGCTTCAAAATCTTTGCCTCCAAGGAGCAATCAGCCTCTCTAAGACAAACCTGTTTGTTCTCTTGCTTTTTCATGGTATTTATTGTTCAATACTCTTCTCCAGCACCACTCAGAGGCATTGATTCTTCTGTAATCTTTAGTCATTGTCCAGAATTTTGATAATATAGCAAACAATTGCAAAGACCATGGTTTGGATCAGGTGCACTTTAGTCTCCAAACTGATATTGTTGCTCCTTAGCACTCAGGAGAGGTCTCTGGCACTCTATCTTTTTATTTTCTTGACAACAATAGTATTGATTGTTGAAATTGTTAACAATCTCAACCTCCATCTCTTCTCTATCTAGCATGGTGCTTCCAATTGGCCCTGTTATGAGAACTTTTGTCTTCTTGGTGTTGAGTTTCAATACATATTAAAGGCTGAAGTCCTTGACCTTTTGCAGCAAATGCTTCAGGTCCTTTTCAGTTTGAGTGAGCAAGGTTGTATCATTGGCATAATACTGGTTGTTGATAAATCTTCCTCCCATCCTGATGCCACATCCCTCTTCATAAAGTCCAGCCTTTCACATGATCTATTATTCTACATTGAAAAAGTTTGGAGACAGAACACATTCCTGATGCACTTCTTTCCTAACTTTGAACCATGCAGTGTTTCCTTGCTCTGTTCTAACAACTGCTTCTTAATCCAGGTATAGATTTCACATGAGCACAGTCAAATGTTCTGGGATTCCCATTCTTTTCAATGTTAGCAACAATTTATTGTGATCCACACAGTCAAATGCCTTTGCACTGTCAATAAAACATATAGACATTCTGCTGGTACTCTCTGTTTTCAGCCAAGATTCATCTGACATTGGCTATGATGTCTCTAGTGCCATGGCCTTTTCTAAACTCAGCTTGTATTTCTTGTAGTGGTCTGTTGATGTACTGTTCCAGTAATTTTTTAGTAATCTTCAGCAGTATTTTGCTTGTGTGCTATATCAAGGATACTGTTTGATAATTTCCACACTTTATTGGATCATCTTTCTTTGGATTAAGGATAAATATGGATCTCTTCCAGTTAGTGGGCCAGGTCCTTGTCCTATAGACTTCTGGCTTAATTTCAAGATCAGTTGCAGACATGTGTGTATTTATACCCTAAATAATTTATCACTGATACCATTAGAAATAATCCAATTTGCTTTTGCCTCATTTTTCTTTTCAAGTAAATTTTACATGAAATAAATGCATAAGTCTTTTGTATACTATTTCTAAGGTTTTCTGAATTAATATTCTTGTGTAACGTAGGCCCTATTAATATATAAAACATTACCATTATCTCAGAAAGTTCCCTTATGCTCCTTTAAAGTTGTCACAAATTACGGATAACATTGAAAAAATGGGAATCCCAGAACATAGACCAAGAAGCTATTATCCATGGATAGCAAGGAAACATTGTATGGTTTAAAAATCAGGAAAAGTGTGTGTCAGAGTTATATTCTTTCTCCATACCTATTTAACCTCTATGCTGAGCAAGTCATTGGAGAGGCCGGACTCTTGAAGAAGAATGTGGCATTAGGATCAAGGAAGACTCATCAACAATCTGCTGATGCAGATGACACAACTGTTTGTTGAAAGTGAAGAGCACTTAAAATCCTTGCTGCAGAAGATCAAAGACTACAGCCCTCAAAATGGCTTGTATCTCAATATCAAGAAGATAAAAATCCTTACCACTGTATCAATAAGCAACATCATGATATATGAAGAAAAGATTGAAATCGCCAATGATTTCAGCTTAGTTGGATAAATAATCAACATCCTTGGTGCCAGCATTTAGGTGATCAGAAGATGTATTGTATTAAGCAAGTCCTTTGTCACAGACCTCTCCAAATTAATGATTCTCACTACTGGGCAAATTGGCAGCTTCATGGTAGAGGGAGAAGAGACTGATACTGTTAACAACTTCAGCATGCTTGGTTTCACAATCAACACTCTCAGCACCATCAATCAGGAAATCAAAAAGACAAATTGCATTGGGAAATTGCTGTCAGGGATCTCTCTAGAGTACTGAAGAGCAATGATGTTGCTCTGGAGACTAAGATGCACCTGATACAGGCCATGGTCTTCCCAATCACTTGCTATGCATCAGAGAGTTGGACAATAACTAAGGATGATAGAAGAATGGATGCCTTTGATGTGTGGTGCTGGAAAGAGTGTTGAACATACTATGGACTATTAGAACAGGTCTGTCCTGGGGAGGGTGAAACCAAGCTTTTCCTTGGAGGCTAGGATTCTGAGCCTTCATCTAACATACTTTGGGTACATGGCCAGAGAGGGACTAGTCCGTGGAGAAGAACATCGTGCTTGGAAGGGTAGAGGCACATTGCAGGAGAAGAAGACTCAGGGAGAAATGGATTGACTCAGTGACTGGAAAAGTGGGATTGGGTCTGTTGGAGATGATGAGATTGGCTCAGGATAGGGCAGGGTTTAGAACTGTTGTACATAAACTCTCCAGGTATGTGTATAGGTGACTCAACAACAACAACAACGATGATGTCAGCTTGAAATCTAAATTGTGCCTGATCAGGCCATGGTATTTTCAATAAATTTTATGCATCTGAGAGCTGGACAATGGATAAAGATGACAGAAGAATTGATTACTTTGAAATGTGGAGTTGGAGAAGAGGTCTGGATATTAAGAGAATAAACAGATATATCTTGGAGAAAGTGAAGCCAGAATATTTGAAGGAGACCAAAATGACAAAACTTCATCTTACGTACTTTGGGTGTGTTGCTAGGAGAAGCTATTCCTTGGAGAGGGACATCGTGCTTGGAATTATGTCAGAAAAAAGAGGAAGACCCTCAACCAGGTGGATCTACACAGTGACTGCAGCAGTGGACTTAACTTTGTTAGAGATTGTGAGGATGGTACAGGATAGAACAGGGTTCAGACCTGTTATTCATAGGGTCAAACTAGATTTGATGGCACCTAACAACATACCTCTCAATTTGTATGTAGAACAGATCATTTGGGAAGCGGGACTTTATAAAGAAGAAGAATGTGGCATCAGGATGTGAGGAAGACTCATCAACAACCTGTTATGCAGATTACATAACCTTGTTAGCTGAATCTGAGGAGGACTTGAAATGCTTACTACTGAAGGGCAAGGACTGTAGTCTTCAATATGGGTTGAAACTCAACATCAAGAATACAGAGATTCTCACCACAGGCCCAATTGGCAGCATCATGATAGATAGAGAAGAGATTGAGGTTGTTAACAATAACAGCTTGCTGAACTCCACAATCAACACTTTTGGTAGCAGCAGTCAGGAAATAAAAAGATGAATTGCATTAGGTAAATCTGCTGTCAGGGACCTCTCCAAAGTACCAAAAAGCAATGATGCCAGTCTAGAGACTAAGTAGTGTCTGATCCAGGCCATGGTCTTTATAATTACTTGCTATGCATCAGAGAACTGGACAGTGACTAAGAATGGTAGAAGAAAAATTGATACCTTTGAGTTGTGGTGTTGGAGAAGAGTCTTGAACCATGGACCATGGAACACTAGGAAAACAAATATAGCTGTCTTGGAGAGGTTAAAACCAAGTTTCTCCTTGGAGGCTAGGATTTTGAGGCTTTATCTCACATACTTTGGGTATGGCCAGGAGGGGCTAGTTCTTAGAAGAGGACATCATGCTCTGAAGAATGTAGGGACAGTGCAGGAGAGAAAGACCCCGGGAGAGATGGATTGATACAGTAACTGAACCAGTGGGGTTAGTATGTCAGAATCAGTGAGACTGGCTCAGGACAGTGCAGGCTTCAGAGCTGCTATACCAAGGGTCACTATGAGCCGCAGGCGACTCGATGGCACATAACAACAAGAACAACAAAGTCAGCCCCCAGAGTCTGGTATTCTTAATTTGCTTTTCTTTTCTCATTGTACGGTTTCTTTTTTCCTTCCCTCGCCATCAATTCATTCACTGTTGCACATTTTCCTTCCAGCCCACCCCTCCCCCCAGTTCACTTTTCTCTTTTAAAAGTGAAAAAATTCTTTCATTGTTACACAATTTCCCCACCTGCTAGTCCACTCCACCATGAAGCTCTAATTTTGGACTCTTGTCATGAAAATAATACCTAATCATGTATTCCTTTCAAACTCTTCTCTCTCTCTCATCTGTTTCAATGCAGTATACATTATTTATCCTCTCTTTTTTTAGTCTTACCCAACCGTGATGTCAGTCCTGCTTTACAACAGTGGCATTAAGCAGTATTTGTCCCTTTGTGACAGATATATTTCATTGAGCATAATTACCTCCAGTGTTACTCATTTTGTACAATATTCCATAAGTTCCTTGTTTTTCAGTGAATCATATAGTATTTCATTGTGGGAATATAGGACAACTTCTCTATTAATTTGTTGATGGGCATTTGGGTTGTTCCAACTCTGCTATTGTGAACAAAGAAGCAATACGCATGGGTGTGCATATATCTTCTTGGGTAGCAGTTATGGTTTCTTTAGTATATATTCCCAGTAGTGGAATTGCTGAGTCAAATGGTACTTCTATTTGCAACTTTTTGAGAAAAGCTTCCTATTGCCTTCCATAGCAGCTGCACCATTTTACACTCCCACCAGCAGTCAATGAGCGTCCCAGTTTTTCACAACCTTGCCAGTGTTTGTTGTTTGCTGTTCTGTTAAATCTTGCAATCCTTACTGAGGTGAGATGATATCTTACAGTTGTTTCGATTTGTATCTCTCTTAGAACTAGGGATTTTGAACATTTCTCTATATGTTTGTTTACCATCTGAATGTCTTTGGTGAAGTGTCTGTTCATATCCTGTGCCCAATTTGCGATTGAGTTGTTTACCTTTATCTTGTTGTGGTGCTCGAGTATTCTATAAATTCTGGATATAAGTCTCTTAACAGACTTGTCATTCCCAAATACTTTTTCTCGGTTTACCTTGTTGAAGTTTTTGTCTGTGCACAGGGATTTGATTCTTAGAAGGTCCCATTCATCTATTTTATCCCTTCCTGGTTGTGAGTTTTCAGGATGCTTGGAGGACTGTTTTTGTTGTGGGTTAGGACTTCTAGAGTTCTTCCAAGCTTTTCTCTAATGAAGTTTATAGTTCTAGTCCTAGGTTCTTGATCCACTTTGAGTTGGTTTTCGTATATGGTATGAGGTGTGGGTCTTGTTTGAGTTTTCTGCAGATGGTTTTCCAATTTTGCCAATACCATTTGTTTAAAAGGCTAGCATTTCCTCTCTTAACTGATTTCATTTCTTTGTAAAAAATCAGTTGACCATAAGTAGATGAGCTGGTTTCTGGCTCCTAAATTCTATTCCATTGATCTATGTGTCTGTCATTGTACCGGTACCATGCAGTCTTGACCACCATGGCAGTGTAGTAGGATTTGAAATCAGGGAGTAAGATGTCTCCTACCTTGTTTCTCTTTTTAAGGAGTGCTTTGCTTATTCAGGGCCTCTTTCCATTCCAAATGAAACTGGAGATTGCCTTTTCCATCTCGTTAAAGAATGGATTTGGTATTTGTATTGGGATTGCATTGAATGTGTAAATTGCCTTTGATAATATTGTCATTTTCACAATACTGAGTCTTCCTATCCATGAGCAAGGTATGTATTTTAATTTCTCAAGGTCTCTTTTTGTTTCTTGTAGTAATGTTTTGTGATTTTCTTTGAATAGATCCTTTGTGTTTCTAGTTAGATTTACTCCCAAGTATTTAATCTTCTCATTAGTTGTTGTGATGGGTATTATTTTTCTTAGTTCCAGTTTTGTATTCTCTTTGTCACTGTAGAGAAATGAAATTAATTTTTGTATGTTGATCTTCTATCCTGTCACTTTGCTGAACTGGTCAACTATGTCCATTAGTTTTCTTGCTGAGTCTTTAGGGTTTTCCAAGTATACTATCATATAATCTGCATATAGAGATAATTTTACCTCCTCTTTGCCAATTTAGATACCTCTTATTTCCTTCTCTTGCCTTATTGCTATTGCTAAGACTTCCAATGCAATATTGGTTAGGAGAGGTGATAGTGAGCATCCTTGCCTAGTTGCTGTTCTCAAGGGGATGCCTTTAGTTTCTCTACATTCAGAACAATGTTGGCTCTCAGGTTTGGGTATACACTTTTTACTATGTTGAGGAAGTTCCCCTCTAATCCCATTTTGTTGAGTGTTTTAATCAGGAAATGGTGTTAGATTTTGTCAAAGGCCTTTTCTGCATCAATTGATAGGATCATGTGGTTCTTGTTCTTCGCTTTGTTAATGTGACGAATTACACTGATTGCACTGATTGCTTTTCTTATGTTGAACTATCCTTGTATATCTGTTATGGATCCCACTTGGTCATGATGAATTTTTTTTTTAAATGTATCATTGGATTCTACTGGCCAGGATTTTTTTCAGGATTTTTGCATCCATGTTCATGAGAGGTACTGGTCTATAGTTTTTTATTTTGGTGGTGTCTTTACCTGGGTTTGGTGTCAAGGATATGTTTGCTTCATAGAATGAGTCTGGGAGAATTCCATCTTTTTCTATTTTTTGAAATAGTTTAGGTAGAATTGGTGACAGTTCTATGATTCCTTGATAAAATTCACTTGCAAAACTATCTGGTTTTTTCCCCTTCCTTTCCGATTCTACTTTTTTCTCTAACAGATCAGTGGTGACAAGTCTATCTTTCATTTCACTGGTTCTGTGTTCCATCTTTTCAACTCTGTCATGTATCCTCCATCTTGTTGAAAAAATCTGAAACATTGGACCTCATATTTTTGAATGTGGTTTCTTGTTTTTCCAGAGCCTCTAATGCCTCATTTGTTTTATCTGCATTGTTTTGGATTGTTTACTTAAGCTCCTTCTGATTTTTGCTTGCACTGTCCTATAATTCTTCAAGTTTGTCTTTCACCCATTGAAAAGATTAAATCATTGTTCTTTTGAATTCTGTGTCAGAAAGTTCCATCAGACTTTCTGGCTTCAGGAAATCCAATAATAGTGAGTCACTTTTAGTGGGTGACATCTTGCTTTGCACTTGTGTAAGGTGTGAGGTAGCCTACTTCTTATGTGACATTGGTATGGTAGAGTTTTTTATGCCTGAGGTGATGATAGATTCCTGATCTGAAGTCACTGCTCCAGAAGAGGGTGGGGAAGCTACCCTGCCTGTGTTTCTCTCTGAACTTCTGTACCAAGGGAAGTCTCAGTTCAAGGCCTGTGAAGGCAGCCTGTTCTACCTGATAATTGTTGCAGCTAAATCAGACTAAGGCACTCAGGATTAAAGGCATTTAGTTCACTGGACGTGAGAAGATGTAAGGCAGAGTGTTGAGGCATGGGCGTGGAATGGCTATAGGTGCTGGGTGCCACTCAAGAAGACTTCTTTCCCTACCTAAAAATTTTCCCTGATTTCCTAATATGCTTATATACAATCCAAAGGCTTTAAAGTGGTTTGTCAGGTCTTGTTATTGTATTATTACTCACTTATTCAAAATCTTACCTTAGGACTTACTCCTCTTTGCTTACACTGCTGATAGTCACACCAACTTTTGGGCATGTGTGCAGACAAAAGCTGGGCAGGCATGCATGCAGATGCTCACTGGGTGGGCACGCATAGGGACCTCACTCAGATTCCAGCTGTCTGGGTCAGTACGCACAGGGACCTCACTCAAATTCAAGCTGTCTGGCTTCTGCCTGACAGGGCTCCTGCCTGTCAGGGCTGGTGACCCAGTGGGGCTGGCATTTCGGCGAGGTCTCACAATAGTTTTAATGCATTGATTTATACTTGTTCTTGCTATTGATGAGTACTAATTTTCTTCTAAATATTCTTTTTCCCAAGTAGTTATTTGTTTTATTCACAAAGAACATTCGATTCAATTAAAGAAGAAAATTATTCCGCTTGCAAGATATAAACTCAACCCACACTTGACAGAAACGGTGTGACACAACACAAACAGTGTCAGGTTCATGGTGGCTTTCCCTGTTTAAGGGCTAGTGTTAAGTTATTTTACTCAGATTTCTTCAGTGTACCTCAGCTATAGATTAAAACAGGATCACAGAATCACACTGTAGAAACAAAAAAGCATTTTATAACATGCACCCCTCTGCTCCCACATCCCTTGTCCTTCACTCCCTTGTGTTTAATTCTGGTCTCTTAAATTCTTTCTAGCTCTTTCAGGAAGTTCCCATATATATCTCATATAAACTTGCTAACATCGACAACATCTTTCTTCCATGCTGACACTAGTGCATGATCCTGACTTTGGGCCAAACTGGTAACTCTTGAACAGTCTTAACTAAAGATAAGTTACTTCTCAGGAGCATTCTTGATCTTTCCTTACAAATAAATTTTTTTGAGACAAAATCTCATTTGTCTTCTAGATACATTCAGAAATGTCTGAATTTTCTCTTGAGTTGACAGCCTACCTTGATCTAGGAATCTAACCTCTCTTATAAATGTGACATCTTGGCAAATGAAACCATTGATAAGGGCTACATCCTAAATTTTATTCCTTCAATATAATGGAAAATAGATTCTATGTGTATTTTCCTGAGGACAAACTTTTCACTTAATGTATTTAATACCTTAGACACTGGCATGCCTTGACTCTTAAAAAGCATCTTCTAGACAAAGATTTCAAAACAATGCAGAATTAGTGCTGTTTGCTAGCCAAAGATTCAGTTTTGCCTATGTTCTTGGCTTTAAATAAGCAGCTCCATATTATTTAATTTTAGATATTCTACTCTATTTCGTTCTTTTACAAGTGTGCTAACAATAGAAAATAAGCTCTGTCAAGGAGCAGAGGTTTCAGGATTTCAATAATAAATTTTGGGCAAAGGACAAAGGTTAAACTTATTAAATGAACTTAAATCAACACTTCATTAATCTCAATCAAACATTTTGGTGATGTCCTTTAGTCAAGTACCACCCATAACGAACCTATGTATCTACAGATCTGAACCCTGATATGCTTAAACGCTAAAACATCAAGCATTACTATACTTAAATCACTTATCTTTGTTCTCAGTTATTTTGCACACTCTCCCACTCCCAGAAAACCCCAACCAACCACCTAAAAAGCATATGTAATAAAATATAAAATGCTAGAAATAAACCATTAAGATTTGGTCTAAAAGTTGAAATTGTAAGATTAGTATTCCAATATTTAGTAGGTCTTTTCCTTCTCCATGAGATGACTTTTCTTTGTAATGGATACAAATATCTATTGCTTCCAAGAGGTTTACCAGACTGCTGTCTTCGAAATTTCCTACCTTCTAACATTGCGTTTATTTATTGAAACATCTCAGTTGATATTCTGTCAATCAGCAGAGGCTTGTTTTTCACCAATAACTTCAGTGCAGCCTTAACATCTTTTGCAGTTCTTTCCTCTTTCAGTTCATTATGGGTTCTTAATCATACAGTTCCTATTGAAATGGTCAACAATTCTTTCAGGTTCAGTGATGTATTCTCCTACCATCTTTTGATGTTTCTTGTATCATTCAGTATTTTGTCCGTAGACTTCAATATTGCCATTTTAGGCTTAAGGGTTTTTCTTCTTCTTCTTCTTCAGTTCTTTCAGCTTTGGAAATGTTGAGCATGTTCTCATCTTTTGGTTTTCAGTGCACATGTCATTATATTTTGTCTTCATGAACTGCCCTTGGAAATCTCCTTTTCAGCTCATTAATTTTATAATTTTTCTTTCTGCTTTAGCTACCTCATGTTCAAAAGCACATTTCAGAGTCTCTTCTGACATCTATTTTGGCCGTTTTCCCCATTTTCTGGTTTTTTTTCTTTTTCTTTTTTTGAAGGGAAGCACAGGTTTATTGAGGGCTACACACACACACTCTCACAGCATCACATAACAATGGCACGGTGACTCAGTACACACAAGAGATGGCCCCCTACCCAACTAGGGCCCCAAAGGAAGTGGAGGCAGCTTCCTCTTCTGGGTTCCTTCTTCCTGGGAGGCTGGGGGCGGCAAGGGGAAGTGAGTGGTGAGGC
This sequence comes from Elephantulus edwardii, assembly GCF_000299155.1. Classification (NCBI taxonomy): domain Eukaryota; kingdom Metazoa; phylum Chordata; class Mammalia; order Macroscelidea; family Macroscelididae; genus Elephantulus; species Elephantulus edwardii. The sequence continues at coordinate 31,599,312 of NW_006399763.1, read as the reverse complement.
CAGGCAGCTGGGGTCCTGGGGGGCTCACTCCAGTGACTACAGCATCAGCAGCTGTTTCAGTACCTTAGTCTGGCTGCTGAGGATGGTGCAAGAGAGAGTAAGGCTTTTATCTGTAAACTGATAAGCTGTGCTGAAATCACAAATGCTCACAGTTTGAATCCACCAGTTGCTCTGTGGGAAAAGGATGGGCAATTTCTTCTCATGTGATTTTCTGCCTCTGTAGGGTCAGCAAAGGGTCATTCTGAGTTAATGATATACAACAACAATCATATTTTCATGACAAGAGGACAGATAAAGAAATGCATATTAAAGTGGACTTTGGGGGGATTGTATAACAATGAAAGGTTTTTTTTTCTTCAGAGAGAACTAGGAACTGGGGAAGAGGGGTGGGAAAGGAGGAAATTGTGCAACAATGAATGAATGGGGAAAATTAAATAGAAAGAATATGCTGTAAAATTTATATATGTTGCATTATAAATCATTAATAGAAAGGGAAAAAATGGTTTCACATTGTAACTACTATTGTATTTTGTAGTATATTAACAGGAAACTTCCAGAAATTCAAGCTGCACACAGAGAAAGACAACATAACAGAAAGGACATTGTAATTGACATCAGACTAATGTTGGCTGGAAGTAAAGAATATCAGAAAGATATTACCCTGTTTTATTGATTATTAAAAAGCAATAGACTCTATAAGCATAATAAAGAAACTTTGTGAAGAATATTTCACTGTGTTCTTGTAGAACCTGTACATAGACCAAGAGCCAATTGTTTGAATAGAATTAGAACAATATTTCATGATTTAAAATCAAGAAAGAAGGGCTTTAGGGTTGTATCTTTTCATTGTATGTCTTAATTATCTAGTGTTCCTCTAAAGGTTCTCACCACTGGGCCAATTGGCAGCATCAGGATTGATGGTGAAGAGATTGAGATTGTTAACAGCTTAAGTTTGGTTGGCTCCACAGTCAACACTCTTGGCACAAGAAACCAGGAAATGAAAAGATGTATTACGATGGGAAAGTCAAAGTCTGCTGTTTGGGACCTCTCCAAAGTACTGAAGAGCAGTGGTGTCACTCTGGAGACTAAGGTGTGCCTTATACAGGACATGGTCTTTGCAATCACTTGCTATGTGTCAGAGAGCTAGACAATGACTAGGGACAACAGAAGGAAAATTGATGCCTTTAAGCTGTGGTGTTTGAAAAGAGTATTGATTATATCATGGACTGCTAAGAAAACGAACGGGTTAGTCCTAGAGAGGGTAAAGCCAGATTGCTCTTTGGAGGCAAGGATTCTGAAGCTTCGTCTGACATACTTTGGACATGTTGCAAGGAGGGACCAGTCCTTGGTGAAGGACGTCATGCTTGGGAGGGTGGAGGGACAGCATAGGAGAGGAAGACCCTCTATGAGGTAGATTGATTCAGTGACTGAGGTAATTGAGGTGAGTGTGTTGGAGACAGTGAGATTGGCACAGGACAGAGCAGGGTTTAGGGCTGTTGTACATAGGGTTGCTATGAGTTGCAGGTGACTCGATGGCACATAACAAAAACAGCAACAACTACAACAACAACCACAACCACAACCTCTAACAGAGATTTCACATACAGGTAGTTTTAACAGACATTTCTCCTCTTACAGTTTAGGAGGCTAGAAGTCTGTAGTCTAGTTCCAAAGGAAAACTTTCTCTTTTGCTCTCTGCTCTGTTCCAAAACAGAAAGATTCTGCTATTTTTGAGGAGGCAAATTAGTGTGATAAGATCCTATTTTTTAAAAAATAAAGAACCAAAACACAAATTCCCTGTGTTTGTCTTTCAAGTCCATACTAAAAAAGTCAACTCCTAGAAAGTGAGTGAATTGGGAATGAAATGTAGAGATTTTTAAACTTAATAAACCTGGGCTTTATTTGAATTTTTTTAAAAGCCCACTTGCATACATTTTTTAAATGAACCGTGTTTTTAAAGTGGAAGGAAATAATGGGTTATGTGGAAGCATCGGTGTGCAAACACTGGTGTTTGAGAAATACTGGTCTCTTCCCAAAATGCTCTTGATTTAGTCCTTCCTGAAGGTCACAGGAATATAGCAGTCCTGTGATTATAAAGCACCAAGAGTAAAGAATGCCTACTCGTAACCTCTGAATTCTCTCTTGCTTTGGAGAAAGAACACTTAAAATGGAAAACATTCATGTCCTATAAGATGTCTCCAGTTATATAATAGCGGATATTTTGCATTTCTTGGCTTTGGAATCCTATCATTTTACATCTTAAAATCCAAGCTTTATGATCTATATCCTCTTTTTGTATTGAAAAATCATTATTGCAGTTTTGATAAGCTACAGATTATAAGTTCTAGAAATATTTGCCCGTACTAACATTCTTAGATATAATAAGACAAAGTTCAGAAGTTTAAAAAAAGTGCTTTGCATTTATCTCAGAAAACATGCCTTTTCTAAGTCCAAGCAACTGAACAAAAACCCATACCTTCGAAAAACATGGATAATATTTGATAGTGAAAGGCAAACCATTTTTAAAAGATAATTATTCTTTTAGAAAGCAATTTAATATTTACTGTTTCATGTTCAACATTTTTATTTCTGAGATTATTTGTATTAGAAGCACATTTTCTCAGTGACATATATTTTTGTGTTTGTTAATACAGTCTTAAAAGTTATCTTAATATAAATATGCCTATGTTTAAGATTAGTAACTAAGGCTTATTTTCACAGTGCATTCACATAGATCTAATTTTTTCCTATGCATTAAATGACTTATTTTGTCTTAATCTTCTGTATGGGGCTATCAGTGGAAAGCGAAACAACCTTGATATAGAAGTTGAATTCTCTCTTCTCCACAAGGTGGTACTGTGGCTCTTCTACTCTTTCAAAAATATGTGCTTACAACTGATTATTTCCCAACTTGTCTTCCTTCCCCCCACGTTTTCCAGGTGATCTTCAATTAGATTCTAATAAAAATGAGAAAAAATTTCAAAGTAAAACGTGATACTTTTTGGTTTGAGGTAACTTACAATCAACTAAAAATTATCTCTTTTGCGTTCTTGAAAAAAAATTTCCCCCTCTTTGGCTTTTGCTTCTTTTTTTAAAAAGTTCCCACACGAACTTTGGTTATATTTTACGGCATTTTATTTATACTACATACACAGTGATACTTTTTATTGTTATGGAGAAATAACATATTATTAGATATCTTTAAGATGTTTTACAAATAAATGCAAATGCAACTCACAATCTTCAGGAAATTCAACTTTTTAAATATTAAATTTCTTTACTAGCTAACTAACAAAATTAAGAACTTGTTTCAAACGTCACTTGTCTAGGTAAAAATGAGACCATTTCTTTTTTTTTAAAAAACCCCAAACTTTGAGGAGTTATTGCGCTATTATTTTCTTCTTACACTGTAACCTTCAGCTTATTTAAATATTTAAACATATTTTCATTTATTAAGTATGGAATATGGTGTACACGTTTGCATTTCTTTAAATCAAGAACCCCAGACACAGAACTGGAAGAACATTTACTGGTTCAGCCTCCCTCCTCTGCCAGGAGACCCCAGAGTTGCCCTGCTCTCCGGGAATCGGTGGCCTCAGGGCTCCGGCCTCGCAGAAGTTCAAAGGTTGGGAATTGGGCGGGGATATGTGTGTTGAAATCTCATTTGCATAGTAAGCAGTTTCCCCAAAACTGCCCGGGTTTTTTCGGGGTGACTTTAGGAACGGAATGATGGACTTTATTGAGGATTGGTTGTCGGTAGAACCTAGGATCTAAGATAAGCTGGGGAACAATCATTTGATGAATTTGTTCGTTACAACAATGAACATGGGAGGGAAAGGAGAAATGAAGGGGGGAAAAGCGAGTGTGAAAGGAGGCTGGGGAGCCAAACACGGTATCGACAAAGACGGGGAAAGTCAGAGAAGAAAAGGCAGAAAATAGGTGGAAAAAAGAGGAAGAGGCGACGCTGGGTTAGAGCACTAGAAGTACGGGGCTGGCGAGCCCGAGAGAACCAGTACCGCGCGCCCAGCGTTAGGGAGGAAAACCTAGCGACATTAAGAGGCCAGGCAACTGGCCAGGTGGCCCGCGCGGCCAGAGGCGGCACCGCCGCTCCCGGACCCCGCTCCCGCCTCCGCTGGCCCGCGCCCTCCACCCGGGGACCCGACACGCAGGGCCAGCGGAGCGCAGGCCGGGACTACAGCGGGAGCGCCGCGCTCCGGCGCAGCCGCCACGCCCCACCAGGCACCGCTGACTTTCAGGGGCGCGGCCAGGGACCTCTCGTTAAGCGTCGGATCCGCAGCCGACGCTCCGCGAGAGGACCGGCGCTCATCTCCTCACAACCCGGAATAACGGCAGGGCTCTCGCTGCGCCCCACCGGCTTCACTAGCCAGGCTGTCCCGGGCTCCCCCCTTCTCGGCTGGTCCTTTTAGTTTCTCCCGAGCACACTGACCGCGGGGCGCACCAGCGCGTCCCCGGGGCTGCAGGCCTGGAGCTACGCCGGGTCGGTGCGAAGTTTGCCGCTCGCCCGCGGCCCCGGCGCCGGCCAGGGACAGATCTCCCTGCGCCTGGGCTCTGGGCTTTGCTCTGGAGCATCTCTGACAAAGAGACCAGACTCAGGGACCCGAGGAGTAATTTACAAATATAAACCAATAAAGTGTTTAAGGCTCGGACGCTGTATATCTCTTAGGAAGCAAAAACGAAACAATTGCAAGAAAGAATACTGCCCAGTGTCTCGAAATCGATGCAATTCCACGTTAGGGGCACACTGCTATGTGAATAGCTCCTGCCAGTCCTCGGTGATTATTTAATGATTATTAATTGATGAGACACCTTTCACCTGAAAATGGCTTGTCTGCATTGTCTTTCTTTCAGAGAACTGCGAATTAAAGTTTCTTTGTTAGGGAGAACAAAGAAGAATCCAAATTATTTTAAGGAGGCTTTGCCATTTGACTTGGCAAGCCGTTTAGCTAAAGATCAACCTTCGCTCTTTGACTCGCCCCCTTCTTGTCACAGCTTCACCGCAGAGCTGTTTGGAAAGAGCTAGAGCTCCTGGTGGTTTTGCGGTGCCCTCTCTTCTAGAGATTAAAATTTCAGAGTTAAAAGGGAATGAGAAACCTGGCAATACTTTCACATCGGAGATAAAAGACATAGGGAAGTTAAGGCCATCTGGTTAAGAGTTCGTGGGACTGGCCACTGAGTCCCCGCCCTTAGTCTCTACTCGTGGTTGGAGGATTATGGACTGCGCTCAACGACTCCCTCTATGTGTCCCTGCAACCCACGTTCATCCTCCTACTTTGGAGCCCACTAAAAATTTCCTTCTTAAAAGTTTCTCATGAAGGCACTGTCTTCTTCCTTTTCATTTAAAAAATTATTTTCTCTTGCTGTCAGATTCATTCTGACATAGATCAGGGGTGGAAAAGTGTGTGGTATAGAATAGAGTCATTAGTAAATCCATCTCGTTTTTTGTTTCATTTGACAGCAACACATTAAATTAATCCCTGTCCAAAAGAATCACATTCAGGGAGCTGTCAATGCTAATCCCCAGCTCATTGTTGCTACCTAGCTCGCGGTTGACTTTAATAGGTCGTGCTGACATTTGTTCCTTTAGAGGCACATAGGTGACTTCATCCAGACCCAGATCTATTCCTCTCAAAAGTGGAGGTATCTGAAAGTTTTTACAGACCCTGAATTCTCTGGCTTCTACTTTGTGGTTTACAATCTTGTTGGAAAGGGTGACTCACAATTTTATCTTTAGATATATTAAGATGCTTAGAACAATAATAAGACAATAAATAGAATATTCATCGAGAAGATAAAAAAATCCCTATATTTTCTGAAATTTCAAAGTAGATTATTTCAATACCATCCCCATATTAATTGTCACTGTTGTCTATAGTAAGAGGAGCCCTGGTGACAACCATTAAGTTGAGTGATTAACGAGTGGTTAAATACTTGGTTGCTAGTCATGTCATAGGTCCATGGTTCAAACCTACCAGGGAAATCAAAGATGTGGCAATTTGTTTCAATAAAGATTTTGGAAACCCTCTGGGACCATTATAACACGATTTATGCTCCCCTGGAGAAAGATTCTCTTGGGATTAACTGCTTCTGAAAACCTGTTGGAGGATTAGCTATGGTTAGTTCTGACTCAGTTGTACACAACAACAACAACAACAACCACCTCAAAAGGATCGTTGTAAGTAAGAATCTACTTCACAAGGGGGTTGGATAGGTTGCCTATTGTCCTTATTGTACACATACCAGAATTCAGACTAGAAAAAAAAAAGAAAATGGTTGCAAGATAAATAGATTACACAGAATAATAATAATAAAAAGATGAGAAGAGTCAGGCTGAGAAAAATCTAGATAAAAACGCAAATAAAAGGCTGGAGGTAACAAAAAGGGATGCTGAAAAAGGAAAGTTACTGGCAATGTAGAATAATATATAGTAATTTGGATTGTAAGAAAAAAAATACATTACAATAAAATGAAAGCATTCTTTTGGCCAACAGTTAGAAAGCATGATTAAATAATGTTTCTTTTAAATGTAATTACTCTTCCTGTTTATCTTTGTCTCTGTCTCTCTCCTTTTTTGCCAGTTCACTCTCTGTCCCTCTCACACATTGATATGGATTATCGAGCTTTGTGCTTATGACATTTATGGATTCCAGATCTGACAATCATATATTAGCTTTTGTCTGGGCGGTTAAGAGAAAGCAGAGGACTGATCTAGTCTTAAATCATTTAACCTGCTCTAAAAACATTTTTTCTGCCTGGTTGTTCTTATTTTCATAAATATTTGGCAAGGTTTAGAAGATGGAATGAGGGTTAAAAATTGAAATGGTCATTCATTATTTAACTAGCTTGTGTAGAGTGATTAGTGTACGCATGCCACAGATTTGCTATATCCATGTATTCTAGAAAAGAGATGCATATTCTGTTTCTGCTAGTTGAACAGTGCTTGATTCGTATTGCAGGGATATTGTAAACCTTTTTGTCAAGTGAAAATTTCACCTCTAGCCCCTTTTTCTCTAAAAATCAATATTTCCAGGTAAACATTGTATAGTCATATTTCTTACTCTCGCAGTGTTAGCTATTTTACGTTACTTTTTGTTATTTGTCACCACCTATTGAGTCAGAATCGACTCATAGCAGTGGGTTGGGTTTGGTTTTTACTGTTTCCTTTATCCTCTGAGAGTCACCTTTAAATATAACCACCTTGAAATTTCATTTTTAAAATAGTCTTTGTAAAGCATGGTTTCAATGAGCTATCTATTGAAAGCGATTTCATTTATTTTAATGACTGAACAACTGAGAGTCATTCAGAAAATGTAGGCTAGGGTTTTGGTAATCCAAACAATAAGACTACAAAGGATCAGTAAGAAAAGAGCTAGGTATGCATTCAAGAATTTCAGACAAATGCCAAGAGTATGAAAAAAAAGAACTTACGTTCATATTGCATCAGTGAACTAGGACCCAGCTGACATTTTATAGATTGGTGCGTTACAGCAGACATGAATGGAAAGTTAAAACTCCGTGGTTCTCAACCTAAGGAATACTGGTACTTAGTTCAATTGTACATAGTAGGCCCTCAGTAAATAATCTTTGAATCAGTAATGGAAATTTATGTAACACAGGCATGGAGGAGGGAATGTAGGGTGAAATTAAAATAGATAAGAAACAAAAAAGAGATGATTAGAAGAGATGGCAGAGTTAGTCACATAAACTAGTCCTGTTAGTGAGTGTAGTTGGTGGTGCTTTGCTAACCTTGCAATGATTGCAGAATTCCTCATGTGTGGTTTAAAGCAGAGGAGGAAATTTCAGCAGGAAATAATACAACAGAGTCGCAAGTTATCATCCTTTGGAAATGCCAAGTTTGCACCCTATATTCAAGCTCAGACAAGAGCTTTATCTTTAAGAAACATGTATTACCAAGGAGGAAAATCCTCCACAATTTAGGTCATGTTTGTTTTTTTCAGTGTTGCTCTTCTAAAAAGCAACCATCTTACTGTGTCAAATGTCCTTTTATGTATGTGTATGTAGAGGTTCTTCTATTCGCCCTCAAAACCCAACAACCCACATCAACATATGTAGTGTTTTTGTGCCCCAGAAACGACTTTTTTGTGACTGAGCTTTTGGTGCACCTTGTGGTTTCCCTTCATGAAGTAGGAAAGGACTCCTCTTCTTCCCTGCTGGTTGGGGAGCCAGGGTCTATTTTAATGGTAAATCCCTGTTGTGGATACCAAGGTTTTTAAAAGCAGACCCTAAGGTGCAATAGGATGGGAGTTTTGATGAGGTCAGTGGTCCTTACCACAGCAGTGGCGTTGGGAGTTTACTAGTGTAAACCTACAGTCATTCTTTGGCACCTCAGCCATTTCCCTCCCTTCTTCCACCCTGGTCTGTATTTCTTCACTGGCCCAAGGGTTGGTCTGTTTACTTCCTTCTTTACTGCTATCTCTTGTGGTTTTTGTTGGGAGTTTATTCTCATCCTGATTCACTGCTGTTGTCCTTTTACTCTCCCAAACTTGAAACGAATACAACATTTTATTTTGTTTTTAAAAAGCATTGTTTTGTTAGCAATATTGGAAGCAGGAGACTCTAGGTAAAATGATATCCTCATTTGTCTTTCTGTGTATGGATACGTAAACTTTCAGGGAAACACACAGCTATATAAACAGATATTCATCTAAATTTAGGTGCCACTTCTCTGCATATTTGTTATAGGAATTGGAGCTGATGTCTGTGATGAATAATGTGTTTGAGAAGATAATGAAGATTTTGACACAACCAGTGATGTTAAGTCTTAAACTGGTAGAGGAAGCCGTGTCACGAAAGAGAAAGACACTCTTTGGGCTTCTCAGCTGACCCCCCTCCTTGCTCCTGCTTCCAAACAGAGACTGTACTGGTCAAGCAGTGAAAACAGGTTAAAGAAAGACAGATACACACATAAGATTGTTTCTTAGTGCTTAGTTGATGCTTGGTTTCTTCTGAGATATTGATGGTTTCTCACTACTTACCTGAGAGAGATTTCTGTGAGCTTGATGTCTTGTGTAAGTGAACCAGACTTTGGAATAGTAAGAAGATCCAAGAGTGGAGCAAGAGAGATGCATGACCTATATAAAGACAATATAGAAAGACAAACACTGACAACTGCACCCCATTTCAAACTGAGGTTATATTTGTATTACGTAGGTAGAAAAATCCCTGGCAGATATGGTACTTCCTTTTTTGTGTCTGTGCCCAACAGGCTACTACATACACTAAGGCATTTAGCAAATAATGATAATAATTTAAATCAATAGGAGCATTGGGTGTACAGGGAGATAAGAGACTGGAAGACTAGGACCCACTAATAATTAATGATATCTCAGGAGGCGGTCCCACTGCTTTTGGATTTCTTGTTCAATTTCTTGCTGGAGTGAATTCCACGCACAAAAAGAATAATCTTTAATTTGATACTTAGTTACTTCAGTGTCCTGTGCTGAGCTAGCTAAGATTTCACATTCTTATGAAAAGATACGTATTCACAATCAGTCAGATAATGTCACTCCCCAGGCTTCCAACTGTAAAAGGAGATCATATATTCCAATACATGACTTCAAAGTCATGAGATCTTCTGAGAAGTTTACATTCCTCATTTTTTACTTTTTCTTCTTGGAATTGAAAGGAAAACAATACTGGGAAAACTTTTAATTAGATACATGATGAAATAAGGCAAATCACCCACAAGTTATGGCTGCTCTAGGATGGAATCCTTGTTCTTTGGGTAATTTGTTGAACTGACAGACATTTTAATAAAACTGCAGGATAACTGGAGTATGCCTTTGATTAAGGTTTGATTACCAATTATTCTGCTGCCTGTCGTGCTCATGTCCTGAGGATTTGGGATCTGCCATTATTTATTGAGGTTTAAATAGTAAAGAGCATAAAAAAGGCTAGACAAGTTATATTGGGGGAAAAGTAAAATGTATCTTCTCTGTTTAGATATCACTTCTCCAATGTGCTTTTTCTTTCCTATAATATTTTCTTGTGTTGTAGGTAAAAGTTTATCCAGAAAACTACATGGCTATGTAATACATTTCCAGAGAGTATTCTGAGACATTCGTTTTAATTTTCACAGTGTCAGCATCCTCATTTCTGTTCTGTTTGTTTTGTTTCAAAGGGTCTAGCCTTCCCTCCTCACCTTCTCACTTTTGCTTTGCATAAATGTTGAATATTTGGTTGCATATGTTGCTGTTATATACTGCCTATTTTTCTCCCACAGAGAAGCTGGTAGATTTGAACTGTGTACCTTTGGGTGGCCAATGCAACTTCTTACCACTAAGCCACCAAAACTCTTTGTCTCATATAGTTGATTATTTATGGGGCACATTAATCAGAGGTGATATTGTTTGTTTTAAAAGCCATCTATCATTTGAAATATGGCCTCCAGAAGTAACTAGCACAAAATTCAAAGGTTGTTTTAGGAAGATTGTTTCAAATGCTCCTCTAGACAGCTCTGTTCAGTAGATCTGACATTTTTAGAAACTTTAGTTTTGTTCTAGATATCTCTTATTTCCCCCAGTATTTTCTACTGTGTTTCTGGTTGTTATTGATGGTGGTGGTTATGTGCTGTCAAGTCAGCTACGACTCATAGCGACCCTGTGAATCTTACCTTGACTGACTCTGAAGCTTGCCCTATCCTGAACCGACGTCACCATTTCCAACACACCTGACTCCACTGCTACATTCATTGTGTCAATCTATCCATTCCAGAACCTTCTTGTCTTCCACTGACCTTCTACCTTCAGAGCATGATGTTCTGCTCCAAGGACTGGCACTTTTTGACAATATGCTCAAAGTATGTGAGATGGAGTTTTGGAAGTCTTGCCTCCAAGAGCAACTTGGTTTCACCCTCTCCAGGACAGACCTGCTTATTCTCTTGGTGGTCCATTGTGTGTGTTCAATACCCTTCTCTAATACCGTAACTCAAAGTCTCTTCTTTTGTCATCCTTAGTCATTGTCTAGGTCTCAGATTCTTAGCAAACAATAGAGTTTATGATCCATGTTTTAGATAAGGTGCATGCTAGCTTCTAAAAGCAAACCTAATCATCATACTTATTAAATTTCATATATATATCTCACACCTCCATTGAATTCCACCTGCCCAAGGTTTAGACTTTCCTTCTCACCCACCATCTTTAGTTTCTACCCCCTTCAAGGTCCGTATCAAAACATATGCTTCTTTGCTTTTCGGAGCTGATTATATTCCATTTTATATCATACTTTGTTAATATTTTGGAATCTATTGTCTCCCTTACACCCTAACCCCTTTTTGCCATGGTTTTAACTATGCTCCATATCTTTTCTGCTTTACTGCAATACAATCTTCAGTGGTTTTTTTGCATTTGATCTGGGCTCCTTGTAGTTCAACTTTTATTGCTAGAGTTTCCTTTCTAAGACATTGGTCTGTATTTGTCTTTTCTTTACTTAAAAAAAAATCACTCCCCACCTCACCTCCATAATTTGTAGAATACAAACTATAATACTCAGCAGAGCATAAAAGGTGTTTTATCATCTCGTGTCTGGCTATCTTCCCAACATCATCAAATGAGTCCTTGCCATGGTTCTCTCATTTGTTATTCTTTGTGAAAGCTGCTTTGCTGCATCCATCCTTTTGCATATGTCATTTTATCTTCTTCTATTTCTCTTCTCCTTTTGCTTCACTGAAATATTTAAACCTTTGCTTGAAGGTTGGCCTGAAAAATGATCTTTTTTTAGCTGTTGTTGTTGTGTACCACCGATTCATAGGTGACCCTCTAGTGAGTTTTCAGAGGCAGTTAATCACACAGAAGAGACTGCCCATCTTCCTCCACAGAGCAACTGGATTCGAACTGTCTTCTGGAACTGAAGGGTGCCATGCGACTCCTTACTACTAGACCACTGGAACTCCCTCTTATTGTAGTAGAGATGGCAAATATTTCCTCCTCATTCCACTTTACCTTTAAGAGACTGTGTTTGGGTTGTTGTTATTGTTGCATGCTGTCGAGTCGAAACTGATCCATACCTGACCATTCAGCGGGTTTTCAGAGACAGTAAATTGCAGCAGAGTAGATTGCCCATCCTTCATTCACAGAGCAGTTAGTGGGTTTGAACCCCATGAATTTTGGTTTGCAGCGTGGTTTTTACCAGTAGGCCATCAAAGCAGAGTGACTTTCCAAGTAATTGATATGGGGGTACAGAGAGGCTAAATTAGTTGACTATAATTTCAAAGGAGCTCAGGTGGCACAGTTAATAGGGAGTGTACTGCTAACCAAGAGGTGGCTAGGTTGAATCCATTGGCAGCCCCATGGAAGAAGGATGGGTGGTCTCCCCCATGTAATTTACAGTCTCCAAAAACTTCCAGCGGGTCAGTGTGAGTGGGTTTGAACTCCATGGTAATGACTAAAGAAGTGAATGATGGCTCGAGGCCTTAAGAATCGAAGTGATCATAATGTACAAATGAAGAGAGATGATCTGTAGGAAAAAAGTGCAAAATGGGGCACATCATAGGAAAAATCTTCTTGGAGAGGAAGCTTGTGGGTCCCAACAAAGATAGGTGGGATGCTGCTGGTGTACTGATTCCTGTCTGAGTCCGTCTTGAGACTTTAAGTGCTTTTTACACTCTCTTATTTCTTTGTTAAGGGGGCTCTGGTGACCTAGTGGTAGGAAGCTGTGGGGGAAGAATGGCTGACGTCCTTCTGTGCAGTTTAACTGCCTCTTGAAACCCACTGGAGGGTCAGATATAAGTCGATTCTGACTCGATGGCACGCAAAACCAACAATAACAACTTCTTTGTTAATGCTTCCCTGTGTAAGTTTCTATTTCTTGTCATCATATGATTTCTTACTGTTACTATTGCTCAGTGCCGTTGAGCCAGTTCTGACTCAAATAAACTTTAGAAGTGACTCCATAGTGCAACAAAATGAGACACTGCCTACTTCTGTGTCATCCTCACAATTGTTGCTGCTTGAGCCCATTCCTGGAGCTGATGTGTCAGTCCATTCCTTTGAGGATCTTCCTCATATTTGGTGACCTCTTACTTTACCAAGCTTAATGCCTTTCTTCAGGAAGTAATATTTCCCAATGTGTGTCTAAAGTAAATCTTTGCTTCTAAGGAGCATCTTAGCTGTATTCCTTTTAACATTGAGTTTTTGTTTTCTGGAACTCCATTCAATATTCTTTTTCAACACAATTCAACTGTACCAGGTTTTCTTTGATATTACTTTTTCATTGTCAATTTTTTTTATGCATGTGAAGTAGGTGGTGAATTCCTTTGAATACAAAGCTAAGGAAGACCCTCAATGAGATGAATTGACACAGTAGCTGCAACAATTTGCTCAAATATATAACAGTGATTGTGAAGATGGTTCAGACCTGGGTAATCTTTTGCTGTGTCGTACACAGGATTGCTCTGAGTCAAAAGTGACTTAATGGGCACCTAGCAACAACTTGAAATAAAATAATATGCGTGTATATGTGTGTACACACACCCCCCCACACGAGTGTATCCATCGTCTATATTTCTCCACCAGACAAAAAACCCCTTTCATAGTAGGAACGTTGTTTTATTTATCTCAAGATTCTTAATTATTAGTCTAATTGTACTACATTGACAATTGGCAATCTATATTTTAATAAATAAAACCCCATTTTAAAGAAACTGCATTTTTTAAACAAAGAGTTTATACAATACAAAGTTGGGGTTTCTATAATAGTAATAAAGTGTAAAGCGTTGCAGAAACATGTTTGGATTTTAATGTGGTTTCCTAAAACCAGTTCTTTGATGTACAGGAAAAGCCATGAAAGTGGGACTTTATCAGTATTTGATTTCTAGAGGAGATATTTTGGAAGCTTTTCAACACCTTCCAAATTATAACAGACCTTTGTTCAGGGCCAGTGGGGTGTAGGCCCAGCAGCAGGGAGAACTGTCTAAGGGACTGAAGGACTCCTTCCCTGCTGATGGAGAGGGAACAATGACTGGAACCTTATTGCCCAGAACTATATTTGCTTCTTCCCAAAAGCTTTTAAATAAACAGTGATCATCCAGGAAAAACAGAAATAGTCTTAATGAAACTAATCAAAACACAAGCTACTTGAGGTAATATCACTGTGGGAAACATCACTTTGTGAATCAATGTATTACTCTTTAAATATTGTTGTCTTTAATAATCTACTCTCTCGTGCACTTCCTGTATCAGTGTTGCTGATCGAATGACACTTAGGCAGCATCAAATAAACACTTCTTTCCTAGGGCATGAATTAAAGAAGATGTTGTCATAACTGAGAACTCACTGTGGGAAAATCAAATAGGAGGGATCATTGAAATTAGTCTGTTGATTAGCCTGAGATGACTATTCCCTATCTACAAATTTGCTTCAAAAGGTTTTTAAGACACTGGTAATCTTAATCTCCACTTCTGATCACCAGGTGCCCATAGTCACCCTTTCTAGTGTTGTGAGTAAACATCCCTGTCCATGCGGCTTTTGGTTATACTACAGCCAGGCAGTGACCATTTTGAAGCTGTCATTCCCACAGGCTGGATTGCTGTTGGGGCAGACGTCTTTGAGAACCAGTTTTTACTACATCAAAGCCTGTATAAGGAAAAACCTCTTATAGACAAAGCTTTAAACAGGAGTGGTTTCTTCTTTATTTATTTTTATACATTTTGTTGGATTTTAGGTAAAAATTCACACAGCAAGTTAGTTTCCCATTAAGAATTCATATATAAATTGCTCTGTTACATTGGTGGCTATCTTAACAGTATGTCAATATGCTTTCCTTTCCTTTACTGCCTTCCTAATAATGTCAGTTTGGAGACTAAGGTGAACCTGATCCAGTTCTCTCTATCACTTGCTACACATCAGAGAGCTGGACAATGAAGAAGAATGATAAAAGAAAAATAGAGGCCTTTGAATTGTGGTACTGGAGAAGAGTACTGCACATCTCATGAACGGCCTAAAGAACAAACAGATAAGTCTTGGGGAAAATGCAGCCAGGTTGCTCCATAGAGGCAAACACGGCAAAGCTTTGTCTTTCTTACTTTGGACACACAGCTTGCTTTTTTTGTTGTTATGTGACATCGAGTCGATTGTGACTCATTGTTGTTATGTTGTTATATGCCATCAAGTTGCTTGCGACTGATAGCAACCCTATGTATAACAGGTCTGAACCCTGTTCTATCCTGTGCCAACCTTATTGTCTCTGACACCTACTCCCATTTCCCCAGTCACTGAATCAATCCATTTCATCCAGGGTCTTCCTTTCTTGTGCTGTCCCTTCACCCTTCCAAACATGATGTCCCTTTCCAAGGACTAATCACTCCTTGTAACATGCTCAAACTATGTCAGACAGAGCTTCATAATCTATGCCTCCAAGAAGCAGCATGGTTTCACCCTCTCTAGGATTAATCTATTTGTTCTCCTATCAGTCCATGGTACAATACTCTTCTCCAGCACCACAGCTCAAAGGCATCAATTCTCCTTCTATCATCCCTAGTCATTCTCCAGCTTTCTGACACATAGCAAGTAATTGTGAAGTTTATGGTCTGGATCAGGCACACTTTAGTCTCCAAACTGACATCATTGCTCTTCAGTACTCTGGAGATGTCTGGCTGCTGGCACCATGAGTGTTAGTTATAGAGCCAAGCAAACTAAAGCTGTTAACAATCTCAATCTCTTCATCATCATAAGGCTGCCAATCAGCCCACTGATAATAATCTTTGTTTTCTGGATGTTGATCTTCAATCCATATTTAAGGCTGTAGTCATTGACTTTCTGCAGTAAGCACTTCAGGTCCTCCTCAGTTTTAGCAAGCAAGGTTGTATCATCTGCATAATGCAGGTTGTTGCTGACTCTTCCTCCAATCCTGATGTCTCATTCCTCCTCATAGAGCCCGTCCTCTTTGATGATCTGTTCTTCCTATCTATTGAAAAGGCATGGAGATAGGACACATCCCTGGCATACACCTTTCCTGATTTTGAACCATGCAGTGTTTCCTTGCTCTGTTCTGACAGTTGCGTCCTGGTCTAAGCACAGGTTTCACATAAGCACAATCAAGTATTCTGGGATTCCCATTCTTCTAAGAGTTAGTCAGTTTGTTGTGATCCACAGTCAAATGCCTTTACATAGTCAGAAATCTTCTGTTTAGCTCCCTAATTTCTTCTTAATTTCCTCCCTTTGCTTTAGCTTCTTGGTGCTCTAGTGCAATATTCAGAGTCTTATCTGACATCCGTCTTGGTATTTTCTTCCTTCTGTCTTTATAATGACCATTTGTATTCTTCATAGATGATATTCTTGATATCCTCCCACAGCTCATCTGGTTTTTACTCATTGGTGTTCAAGGCCTCAGACTTGTTCCTGAGATGGTTTTGAAATTCAGGTGGGATAGACTCAAGGTCAAATTTTGGTTCCTATGGATTTGATTTAATTTTCTTTGGCTTCAATTTGAACTTGCATATGAGTAGTTGATGGTCTGTTCCACAATCAGTACCTGGATTAGTTTTCACAGCTAATACTGAGCTTCTCCAGTGATTCTTTCCACAGATTTAATCAGTTTTATTTCTGTGCATACCATCAGGTGAAATCCATGTGTATAGACTGGGTTTTGCTTCTTATAAAAAGTATTTGCAATGACTAAATCACTGTGTAGATCATAACAAACTATGGTTGACTCTGAGAAGAATGGGAATCCCAGAACACTTGATCGTTCTAATGCGAAACTTATACTTGGACCAGGAGGCAGTCATCAGAACAGAGCAAGGGAATACTGCATGGTTCAAAATTGGGAAGGGCATATGCCAGGGATGCATCCTATCTCCATACCTTTTCAACCTATATGCAGAACAGATTATCCGAGAGGCTGGGCTCTATGAGGAGAAATGTGGGGTCAAGATTGGTGGACTATTTATCAACAATCTGTGTTATGCAGATGACACAACTCTGCTTGCTGAAACTGAAGAGGACCTGAAGCGCCTGCTGCAGAGCGTCAAGGACTGCAGCCTACAATATGGATTGAGGCTCAATGTCAAGAAGACAAAGATTCTCACCACTGGACCAATTGGCAGCATCAGGATGGATGGTGAAGAGATTGAGATTGTACACAGCTTTAGTTTGCTTGGCTCCCATAGTCAACAGTCTTGCCACCAGCAGCCAGGAAATTAAAAGGCACATTGCCATGGGAAAGTCTGCTGTTAGGGACCTCTCCAAAGTACTGAAGAGCAATGGTGTCTCTTTGGAGACTAAGGTGCGTCTGATACAGGCCATGGTCTTCACAATCACTTGTTATGCACCAGAGAGTTGGACAATGACCAGGGAGGATAGAAGGAGAATTGATGCCTTTGAGCTGTGGTGCTGGAGAAGGGTATTGAGACTACCATGGACTGCTAGGAAAACAAACAGATTTGTCCTGGAGAGGGTTAAACCGGGTGGCTCCTTGGAGGCAAGGATTCTGAGGCTCCATTTAACATACTTTGGACATGTTGTGAGGAGAGAATGGTCCCATGATTGGGAGGGTGGAGGGACGGCGCAGGAGAGGAAGGGCCTCTATGAGGTGGATTGATTCAGTGACTCGGATAATTGGGATGGGAGTGTCGGAGACAGTGTGATTGGCACAGGACAGAGCGGAGTTTAGGGCTGTTGTACATAGGATCGCTATGAGTCGCAGGCGACTCGATGGCACATAACAACAACAGCAACAACAAATCATTATACGGAATTTTTTTAGTCAATCTCCAGCTTCATTTCTGTCATCAAGTCTGTTTTCCAACTATTGATCCTTCTCTGTTTCCAACGTTTGTATTCCAGTCACCCATTATTATTAATGCATCTCGATTGCATATTAGAGACTCTATGAACAATAGCTCTGAACTCTGCCCTGGCTTGAACCAATCACACTGTCTCTGACACACCTGCCCTTATTGCTACAGTCGCTGTGCCAATCTGTCTTATTCAGGGTCTTTCTCTCCTGTGTTGACCCTTTACCCTTCTAAGCATGATGTCCTTCTCCAGTGACTGGTCCTCCTGGAAACATGTACAATGTATGCCATTTGGTGCTTCATAATCCTTGCCTCCAATGAGCAACCTGATTTCACTCTGTCCAGGGTAGATCTGCTTGTTGTCTTGGCAGTCAATAATATGTTCAATACTCAAAGGCATTGATTCTTCTGTCATTCTTAGTCATTGTTCAGCTTTCAGATGCACAGTAAGTAATTGAGAAGACCATAACTTGGATCAGGCACACCTTATTCTCTAGACTGACATCCTTCCTCCTTAGCACTCTGGAAAAGTCCCTGACAGCAGATTTTCCCAAAGCAACTAGTCTTTTGATTCCCTGACTGCTGGCGCCAATAGTGTTGATTGTGGACCCAAGAAAGCTGGAATTGTTAATAATCTCAATCTCTTCTTCATCTGCCATGATGTTGCCAATTAACAAGGTGGTGAAGCATATAGCTAAGTAAGACTATTCCTTGGAAAGGAACAGCAAAGGAGAGGAAAACTCCCAGTGAGATGGATTGACATAGTGACTTCATCAATTAACTCTGGCATATCAGAGGTGAATGAGGATGGCACAGAAGAGGGCAAGGCTTAGGTCGACTATCCATAGGGTTGTTAGGAGCTTTAATTGACTTGATGGCACTTAACAAAAACAACCACTTATCTTTTCAACATTGCTTTTAGGCAAATTTTACCATTGGGTCTTATATAATTGATTGTTCTAAAGAGCACATTCCTTACAGGTGTTAATGTTTCTTTTATGTGTTTATCTCTTATTTAACTGAAAGCTGATCTCTAGGAGTGACTTTAGTTCTCAGTTAAAAGGATATCATAGAGTGATAGTTTCAGAGGCTCCTCCAGTTTTTACCAGTCCAGTAAGTCTTGTCTTTATGAATAAATATGAATTTTGTTCTACACGTTTCTCCCATTCAATAGGACCTATTGTTGAGTCTAGGTCAGAGCAGTTTGTCGAGGTCATTGTGTGCCTCCTGGTTCTTCTGACCTCGAGCTAGATGAGGCTATGGTTCTGTTACTGCTATGCAGGAATTTCTTCCTTATGGCTTTGGTTTCTTTCACTCTCCTGTGTTCTAGGCTGGAAGAGAACAGTAGTTATATCTTGAATTGCTGCTCACAATCTTTTAAGACTTCAGATGCTAACCACCAAGCTAGGTTGTAGAACGTTATTTTTAACGTTCACACTTATCATCAAAAAGAAATTTCAAGAAAAGAAAAATTTCATTATAAGAAATTTTTCATGAAAAGAGATTTCATGGGTGATACATGTTAGATACAATGCTGTGAGTGAGAGGATGTAGTCCATATGAATGCAAGGAAAGCCTCTAACAAATCTATTATTCATCTAGACACACCAACCACCAAAACAAAGATGAAGATCTAGACATGTAATACTCATCTCATGAACTCATCTCAGGAATCAGATTGACTACATCTGTTTAAAGAGTCAATGGAAAAAGCTCAGTATTAGCAGTGAAAATAAGGTCATAGGCTGACTGTGAAATAGACCATCAAATACACATAAGCAAGTTCTAATTGTATTTGAAGAAATGTGAAACAAATCCATGAAAACCAAAAGAGGATCATAAGCCTACCCCAATTAGACTAAAAATCCATCTCAACAGTAGACTTGATACACTGAACACTAATGATCAAAGACAGGCAGGTTGTGGGATGATACTGAGAAAATTACCATGAAGAAAGTAACAGGCATTGCAAAGACAAAGGAAGAAAGAAAAGGCCAGAGTGGATTTCAGAAGAAATTCTCAATCTAGCATTAAAACAAAAAGAAACAAAAGTAAAGGGAAGAAATTCTGAAGATAGCTGGACAGAAGTTTTCAAAGATTAGCTAGAAAAGACAGAGGAAAGTATTAAAATGAAAAATAAAAAGAGCTGAATGTAGAAAACCAAAAAGGAAGAACATGATCAGCATTCTTAAGGCTAAAAGAACTGAAGAACCAACCAATTCAAGCCCCATGTTTCAATACTGAAGGACTCTGCGCAAAATCTTGAATTATGCAGGAAGCATAATCCATAGTGCTTAGAAGATTCACTGTACCAAAAAGAATTGGTCAACACCAAACCATTTCAGGAAGTAATACATGCTCAAGAACCAGTGATAATAAAGAAAGTTCACATGGCACTGAAGGCATTGGAGGAAAAAAACAAAGCCCCAAGAAATTGATGGAACACCAACTGAAGAGTTTCAGGAAACAGATGTAACCCTGGGCATGCTCACTGTGTTATTCATAGCCTATGCCAAAAAATTTGGGAGACAGCTACATGGTCAACTGACAGGAAGATAGCCATGTTTATTTCCATTCCAAAAAAAATGGTGATTCAACAGGCTGTGGAAATTATCAAACATATAATTAATATCAATGTAAGCAAAATCTTGATGAAGATTATTAAAAATCCCCCCATCTTTAGCAATACAATACATTGGCAGGGAATTGTCAGAAATGAAAACTAGAATCAGAAGAAGGTATGGAATGAGAGATAACATTGTTGATGTCAGATGGTTCTTGGGTGAAAGCAAAGAATATCGGAAAGTTGTTTACTTGTGTTTTACTGACTATGCAAAGGTATTTGGCTGTTTGAGTTATAAGAAATTATAGCTAACATTGAGAAGAATCTCAAGATTCTTGAGGAATCCCAGAACACTAAGGTGTGATCATGTAAAACCTATACATAAATCAAAAAACCAAGAACACAAGAACACTGTATGGTTTAAAATCAGGAAAAGTTTGTAAGAGTTGCAACCTTTCTCCATGCCTATTCAATCTGTATGATGAGAAAATAATTTGATAAATTAATCTATATGAAGAAGTATGTAGCATCAGGATTGTAGGAAGATTTACAAACATGCAGTTGACACACCTTGCTTAGAGAAAGACTTCAAGCACTTGCTGCAGAAACACGAATATCACAGCCTTTGTGTGAAGAGGAGAAAATTAGACATAGGGGCACAGGGCCTTGACTGTCTCTTTGTCAGGGCCAGAGGGAGTAAGACTAGCCCAGCCCCTCACTGATCCAGAGCAGAAAGCAGATAAAGAGCCTGTAGTCCAGCCCATGGTACTTCAAGAGCCACACCAGCAGCAGGAGGTTCATTTATTCATTGCTGACTCACAGACTTACAGCTGTGTTACTAAGAATGGGATTTATTAGGGAAGTAAATTGGAGATGGGGAAGGCAAAGAATACCACCCAATACAAGCCCAGGTTTTAGCCCAAGTTCCAAGGCACAACTCAATTATTCCAGGCTGTGGTTTCAGTTCAGCAGTCAAATCCAAATCATCTGGCAAGGTTTGCCTCAGATCATTTATAAGTCAATTTCTCCTTTAATCGTCCAGCAAGAACAGCAAAAATCTTTAACTGTGGTCTTTATCTCAGGCTTCTTCCACTTACACCTTGCCACTGTTTTCTCATAGCAATGCCACAGTCTTGTCACCATATAATCTGCAATATGGATTGAAGCTTGACATCAAGAACACGAAGACTGAAAGCTAAGAGGTGAGTCAGTTACTTTGAGTGGGACCAATGTTGTGGTCTGAGCAGGGAAATCAGGACAGTGGGCGTGCAGATTGAAAATATGCAGACCACTGGGGCATTCGTTACCCATTTCTCCAGCTCTGATTCATTGTTGTACCAGAGGTCTAATTAGACCTGTGTCTGCTTCGTTCCTGAGTAGGCCAGAAATCCCACCTAAACACTCTACCTATAGCAGCAGCAGTGCCCCATGCCAGGTGGCCAGTTGGGGGTTCCAGACCAGTGTTGTCTCCTGGGACATTAACATAGCAGCCATGTTTATTGGTGCTGGGGCTTTCAGAAACTTTATAGATTTGGGTTTTTTGTTTGTTTGTTTGTTTAAAACTTAAGACTGTGATTGATTTTGAGTTAGTTTTAATGTATAGTAGAAATCCTGGATACCATTTCATTTTTATGCAAATGAGGATCTGGATTTGTCAACACAAGTTGTTAAAGAGATTGTGACTTCCTCAGCTAATGGACTTCAATTCTTAGTTGAAAATCAGCTGTTCATAGTTGGATGAATTTTCTTCTGAGTTCTCAATTCTATTCCACTGGCCTTTGTGTCCATCATTATATCAATATCAAGCTGTTTTGACTACCAATGTTGTAGGGTAAATGATGAGATTGGAAAGTGAGTTTATTGGATTCTTCTTACTACTATTTATGTAAATGGACTAAGCATTAGAGGTTACCTTTGTTTAAGGACTTAATAAATTCTACTTGTGATTTAAGGTGATGTTCTTTTAAATGTTACATGTAATTATAATAGGTTAGATGTACAACTTAGGAATGTTATGGGGTAAACACATAAATTCACAAATGTTTAACAGATTCTGTTTTTATTTTAAGGTTTATGCCTCCCTGGTGAAAATGTTGCTCAATTCAAGAAAAACACATAATATACATGCACTGTTCTCTAGAGAATCTAAGAACAATGGAGGCTAAACAACTGGACAGGATGCCAATGTTTTAAAATATAGTTGTGAATCTCAGCTTAGAAAGCACAAAGGCATCTTTAGCTTCAAAGGTAGCCAATTAAGTTGCAAACGATATTGATAATAGTTGTTTTATTCAGATCCTTATTATATAAAACATCATGCTGTCTTGAAGCTGAAGAGGTTGCCATGCAGTTGTCTTCATAATCCATAATTGAAAGAATCATAAATGTAATAATTATTTCTCTCTATGATTGTTTTTATAATTTCTTGTTCTCTGCAGGATTCTTGTTTCCCTCCCTTTTTTTCTCTTTAGCTCATTGCAACAATCAAGCAATTACAGTGTGATCCATATTTAAGAGTACATTTCACATGTCTACCAAGGTATAAAAAATAAATATTTTTCATAACTGTGAACTATGTTTATATAATCAGTCAGCTTTTAAAGTGAATAGTTATTTTTGTCGTGTACCGTCGAGCCTGAATGGACCCACAGCTGACCTTCTGGTAAGTTTTCAGAGGCACTTAATTGCATGGGAGGAGACTGACCATCTTTCTCCCTCCGAACAGCTGGTGGATTCAAACCGTGTGCCTTAGGGATTGCAGCACAGCTTCTTGCCACTAGTCTCCCTCAATGATATATACTAATATATACTTATAAAAGAAGTATGGGTAGCCTCCTCCTGTACATTTTACTGCCTATGAACACCTGCTGGAGGATCAGTTTTGACTCATGGAAATAATAACAACAACAATGTTTAAAAAAGCAATGCTATTAATTTTAAATAGGAGTAATTAGTGTAATGATTTTATTGGAAAACTTGTGTGGTATAAAAGAGAAAGAAAAATAAAAAAAAGTTATTAGGTGATCAATTTTAATTCATTCTTTAAGCTATTCTGTCACCCTTGAGAAGTAATTTCTGACTTGAAGTATTTTGAAATGTTAATAAAGAAGTAAATAAAAATTCTCTTATGTTTCAGATAAAGTCTTATCTTTCTATAGAGATCATGTGGGTCAGCACTCTTATAAATTTAATTTTTTTCACTTCTTTTTTTAAAAAATAATTTTAATGAACATTTACAGAGAATTTGGATTTCCATTCATTCATTGCTGCACTTCTCTACCCGCCCAGCCCTCTCCCCCGACCCCCAGTTCGCTCCTCTCTTTCAAAAGTAAAAGAAAGACTCCCTCCCTGGTACACAATCCCACCCCCCGCACCCCTCCCACCACCCCAAGTACATTACACTATGTAACCTTAATTGTGGACTCTTGTGATAACCATAATACCCTATCATAAATCTAATTTTTGAAGTAACTCCGGTGACATAGTGTGTCATGTATTGCCCTGCTCACCAAAAGTTCAGTAGTTCAAATCCATCAATTGCTTCTTAGGAGGAAAATGGGAAATCTTCTCTGTTACAGAGTTACAGCCTCAGAAACCCAGACCTGGGTTGTTATGGATAGAAAGTGACTCAATGACAGTGGGTTTTATCTTTAAGAACCCAATTCGTTAATCAGTCATCAGATTTTGATTGGAAACTGGATAAGTTTTTAGGAAATCCTTATTTAACCATGTCCAGTTTATGCAAGGAGTTATAGTCCTTTCTCTTCTCTTGTCAACCGCTTATCTCACTTTCCAACTAGTGAAGAGAAGGAGAAAAGGTAAAAAAATGGAATTCAGGGTGATGCTCATATATTTTGAACAGGGGAAATAAAAAAAATTTTCTCTTTGTAAATTCAGGTCATATTTTGTTTAAAACAAAACCCAATTAAAAAGTGAGCTCTGGTAGCCCATAGGATAGGGAGCTGTGCTGTACAGGTGGGCAGCTAAAATCCACCAGATGCTTTGAGGGAAAAATGTGAGCAGGCTCCTCCCACGTGATTTACAGCCTCTGAAAACCTTCAGGAGGATCAGCTATTAGTGAACAACAACAATGTGTTTGAGTTTGAACCAACACTAGTAGTACTTCATGACTTTATGATTTTATGCTCTTATAAGACATTAAAATATTTTCTATGTATGTTAGTTATTATTATGATTACTAGGTCCTGTCAAGTTGAATATGACTCAAAATGACTCTATGAACAACAAATCTGAACCCTGTCTTATCCTGTGCCATCTTAACCATTCCCTAACACACTTGAGCCCATTGTTGTAGTCGCTGCATCAATCTATCCCTTTAAGGGTCTTCCTCTCTTTCACTAAGTTTCCACCTTTCTAAGCATTGTGTCCTTTTCCAAAGAAACAGCTCTCCTAACAATATACCCAAAGTATTTGAGATGAAACTTTGCCATCCTGTCTTTGAGGAGCATTCTGGCTGTACTTTCTCTGAGACATGTTTATTTATTCTTTTGGCAGTCCATGAAATATTTAGTACTCTTTTCCAATATTACAATTTGAAGGCATTGACTCTTCTATCATTCTTAGTCCTTGTCCAGCTCTCATATTTAAATACTATGGCTTAAATCAGGCACACCTCAACTTAGTCTTTTAACTGACATAATTTTCTTTAGACTTTGGAGAGTTCCTTGATAGCAGACTTTCCTAATGCAATATACACATCTCTGATCTCCTGGCTGTTGGCACCAATGGTATTGATAATGGATCCAAGTAAAATGAAATAGTTGACAATTTCAATCTTTGCTCCATCTATCGTGATGTTGTCCAATGGTGAGGGTTTCGTCTTCTTGATATTGAGATGTGATCCATAATGAAGGTTGTAGTCTTTGATTTTCTGCAGCAAGTACCTTAATTCCTCCTCACTTTCAGCAACCAAGGTTGAGTCCTCTGCCCAACAGAGGTGTTCATGAGTCCTCCTCCAATCATATTCTTCATCGTAATGTCCAGCTTCTCCAATGATTTGCTCAGTATACAGATTGAATATATATAAAGTATACAACCCTACTGCACAACTTTCTTAATTTTAAATCACACATTGCTTAAACCAAGTCTTGCTCTTGTCAGTCAATAGCTTCTTAGTCTAGGTAGAGATTTAATAGGAGCATAATTAAGTGTCCTGGAATTCACATTCTTCCCAATGTTAGCGATAATGTGTTAGGATACACATAGTCAAATTCCTTTTCATAGTTAACAAAACACAGATAGATGTTCTTCTGGTATTCTCTGCTTTCAACTAGGATCCACCTGACATCAGCAATGATACTTCTCTTCTAAACCCAGCTTGAATTTCTGGCAGTTCTCTCTCAATATAGTTCTCTCCATTTACAGATGATCTTCAGCAATGTTTTGTTTGTAAGTAATATTGATGATATTGTTTGGTAATTTCCATGCTCTGCTGGATCACGTTTCTTGGGAATGAGATCAGATATGGACCTTTTCTAATCAGTCAGCCAGATAGTTCTAAACTTCCTGGCATAGACTGGTAAGCACATGCAGGGCTGCATCTGTTAGTTGAAATATGTCAATTGATATCCCAACAATTCGTGGGGCTCTATGTTTTTGGACAATGCCTGCAATCCAGCTTGGACTTCTTCCTTTATTACCAGTGGTTCCTAATCATATGGTATTTACCATTTTATTTTTTTTATTGCCAAACAATTATGTTTGGTACAGTGATTCTGTACCTTTCCTGTACATTCATTCCTTCAATCTTCTTTTCATGGTTCCTGAATCATTCAAGATTTTGCGCATAGAATCTGTCAGTATTGCAAATTAAGGCTTGCATTTGTCTTTTTAGTTCTTTCAGTTTGAGAAATTCCGAGTTTTTTCCATTTTTATTTTCCAATTCCATCTCTCTGCACATTCCATTATAATAATTTGCTTTGTCTTTTCTATTTGCTCTGTGAAGGCTCTTTTCATCTCTTTTACTTTGGCATCTTTTGTCTTTGTTTTGGCTTTTTGATGCACTAGAGGTTACAGTTATTAGTACTAATCATGGACAATCCTTAACATGCTTCCTGAGGTTTGAGTGATTTCTTTTTTTTTTTTTTGAGTTTTTTTTTTTGAGTGATTTCTTTAGTTCTAAGGAAGCAGGAATAACCATAGAGCGTGCCTATTATGAACAGGTAGAGAGATTAAAGGAACATATCGCTTGAGCAAGGAGTAGAAGGGTTGAGTTTCCTGACAATTGACTTGTCTACACATGTGTTCTCAGGATTGAAGGAAGACTCATCAACAACCTATGCTATCAGCAACCTCACTTACTGAAACTGATGAGGATCTGAAGCACTTGCTGCAGAAGGTCAAGGCCTGTAGTCTTCAATGTGAACTGAAGTTCAACATCTAGAAGACAAAGAATCTCGCCTCTGGGCCAATTGGCAGCACCATGGTAGATGGAGAAGGTATTGAGGTTGTTAACAATTACAGCGTGCTGGACTCCACAAGCAACACTCTTGGTACCAGCAGTCAGGAAATCAAAAGATGAATTGGGAAAATTTGCTGTCAGGGACCTCTCCAGGGTACTGAAAAGTGAAAATATCAGTCTAGAGACTGAGGTGTGCCTAATCCAGGCCTTGGTCTTATCAATTATTTGCTATGCATCAAAGAGCTGGACAATGACTAAGGATGACAGAAGAAAAATTGATGACTTCAGAATTGTGGTGATGGAGAAGAGTTTTGAACATACCATGGACTGCCAAGAAGCAAATAAGTCTGTTTCAGGGAGGTGAAACTAAATTTCTCCTTAAAAGCTAAGATTTTGAAGCTTTACCTTACATACTTCAGGTATGCAGCCAGGAAAGACTGGTCCTTGGAGAAGGACATCATGCTTGAAAGTGTGGAGGGACAGTGCAAAAGAAGACCTCTGATGGAATGGATTGATACAGTAACTGGGGCAATTGAGGTTGGTGTGTTGGAATGAGTTAGACTGGCTCAGGACAGGGCAGTCTGTGCATAGGGCCATTATGGGTAGCAGGCAACTCAATGGCACATAATAACACGTGTTATATACGAAGTTGGTTTCTTCAGTTTTATCGGAAAAAGGGAGAGTTGCTGTTGGTTTGAAAGAATAAAAAGATAAAAAGGAACAAGTGACAAAAAGGACAAAAAGATGTTTTCTTATCATTGCACAGAAGCTTCTTGGTGTAGCCCACAGTTCTGGTAACCATGAAATTGCTAGAGATTTCAACAGAAATAGCATCAGGCTGAGAAATAATTGAAGAACTAGTGGATTGATTATTCCTTGATTCCTAGTTCCTTTTATGATGGGTTATTATGAGGTTCAGATGTTGAGAACGATATTTGTGGCCTTTTTAAATGTAGTTATTTCCATTCTTTTCAACCAAGATTCTTGATTTTCCACCAAGATAACTAAATTTCCAATAATTTGTCATTAAATGGATTTTGGTGCAAGAATACGTTTAGCACACACACTTTTAAATCCTTTGAAATACCTTGTCTAAGCTTTCATTTAAAAATATTAGAACATACTCTTTTTTACTGATAATTCACTCACATGGATCTCCACTGTATTCTATTCATTAAACTGGCAAACTCAATCTTGTTTGTGTTGGTCAAATTTACTGAAGACTCTTGGCATAGTAATATCATGAATAGATACAGAGGAAATAATTCTTCCTCTCAAAGTGACAGAGGTAAAGACATATACCAAAAAGTAAAACAGAACAAAAGAAAATAAACTTAACCAAAAACAGCATGCATAAGGAAAATCACATTAAAATTTAGTAGTTATATTTTTAAGTATATTCACCAGAAATTTTATCCCATCTTCATAAACGTTAATATTGTCATGCATTTTTATAAAATATTCAGTTATAATAATAAAATAGAAAACAAATGATTCTTTTTTAAAAGCTAAATTTCTTATAATATTATAGATTATATATACAGAAATGCTATTTTCCCCCCCATGTATACTATAGCTTGGCTCCACAGTCACCACTCTTGGCACCAGGAGCCAGGGAATTAAAAGACGTATTGCCACAACAAGATAAAGGAGAATAATCCAATTGAAAAATGGGCATAGGATATGAACAGACACTTC
>NW_006399763.1:31569543-31570760 GCF_000299155.1 Elephantulus edwardii | reverse complement strand
TGGGCTCTATGAGGAGAATTGTGGCATCAGGATTGGTGGAAGAGACATGTATAGGTGCGTAAAATAGTTGTTCATGTCTTCTTTCATTTTTACTACAGGGTTTTACCAATTCTTTCCCTCAAATCTTTTATACAAGGGATATCAGCCTTTTATTTGTGATATGTGTTACAGATTTTCCCCCCAGTTTGTCATTTGTCTTTTGATTTTGCTTGAGGTATTTTATGCCAAGCAAGTGTTTTTAACAAAAATTCTCATGTAGTAAAAAAAAAATCAGTTTTTCTTTTATTGTGTCTGTATTTTGTGTTATTATTAGAAAGTCTTTCCTGACAGCAAGGTTACAGAATAATTCATTTGTGGTTTTTATTTTCTCTTAGTTCTGATTTCATTTAAAACAGAAATGTGTGGTGAAGGAATTTAATTTTATCTTTTCTCAATGACTATCTAATCATTTATTAAAATGTTAATTTTTATCTTAATAATTTGAAGTAAAACTTTTATCATATATGGGAATTCCATATATAGTTTTATTTATTCTTGAGCATTTCATTCCAGCCCAATGGTTCAGCTGTCTGAGTATGTGTCAGTATTTTACTGTTATGTTTTAATATGTGGCAGTTCTAGTTGCCTCTTTCAATATTTTTCAAGTATCTTTGTTTTATTTTCCACAAGAACTTTCATTTCACTAATCTTACTTAGCTCTAGAAAAAAAGTATATCTTTTAATTGGCATTACATTACATTTATAAATTAATTTAAGCAAAACTGACATCTTGATGCATTCTATCTCTATATGTTTTCAATCTATATTCAGAACAGATCATTTGGGAGGCTGGACTTTATGAGGAGGAATATGGCATCAGGATTGAAGGAAGACTCATCAACAACCTATATTATGAAGGTGATACAACTCTACTTGCTGAAATTGAGGAGGACATGAAGTGTTTGCTGCAGAAGGTCGAGGACTGTAGTCTTCAATATGAATTGAAGCTCAATATCAAGAAAACAAAGATTCTTAGCATTTGACCAAGTGCTAGTGTTGATAGATAGATGATAGATGAAGAGATTGAAGTTGTTAACAACTTCAGCTTACTTGACTCCGCAATCAACACTCTTTGCACCAGCAGTCAGGAAATCAAAAGATGAATTGCATTGGCAAGGATTGCTGGCAAAGACTTCTCTAAAGTCCTGAAGAGTAAGGATATCGGTTTGGAGACTAAG
>NW_006399763.1:31558913-31569443 GCF_000299155.1 Elephantulus edwardii | reverse complement strand
CTGTTACAGGCCATGGTCTTTGCAATCACTTGTTATGCATCAGAGAGTTGTACAATGACTAGGGAGGATAGAAGGATCATTGATGTCTTTGAGCTGTGGTGTTGGAGAAGAGTATTGAATATACCATGGACTGCTAAGAAAATGAACAGGTTCGACCTGGAGAAGGTTAAACCAGGCTGCTCCTTGGAGGCAAAGATTCTGAAGCTTCGTCTGACATACTTTAGACATGTTGCAAGGAGGGAACATCCTTGGAGAAGGACATCATGCTTGGGAGGGTGGAGGGACAGCGCAGGAGAGGAAGACCCTCTCTGAAGTGGATTGATTCAGTGACTGGGGTAATGGGGATAAGTGTGGTAGAGTAAGTGTGATTGGCACAGGATAGAGCAGGGTTTAGGGCTGTTGTATACAGGATTGTTCTGAGTGGCAGGCGACTCAACACCACATAACAACAACAACAACTATAAAAAATGATCAAGGAGCTCAGAGGTTAGATACTTTACCTCTGGTGTTTTAGTGTAAACAACTGAGTATCTGAGCAACTGATTTTTTTTTATACTTTCATCAAGGTCTAGAATTCAAGATTTTTTTTGTTGCTTAGCCGTCAATCCTTTCAATATTTTTGTATTCACTTAAAAGAAAAAATGTATATCATGTATTTAATATAGAATGTTCTTCTATATAATGTCTGCTTAAAGAGAAAAACAGAAGTCTAATTTAAGATAATGTATTTTTTCTCCTCCAAAATAACACATTCTCATTATATACAAAAAGCACTAGTAAAAATCAGCATATCTTACAAATAATTCTATATTCAAAACTTCCTTCTGTCACCGGTTCTGTGTACTCTTTGATAGGTGAGTTTATCTAAATGACAGTTATCCCATGTATATAATAGGAAAAATAATGCCCTTGCCTTTTGATGAAGGAAAAAATGATCTTAGTTTTTCAAACACGAATAAATGGAAGGGACTTGAAAATTCCATGTTATGAACAAACTATCAAATTTTGATAAGAAGCAAATCATCTAAAGCACTAATAATATTGGGTGAACAAGACAGAAGCCTTTAGGCATGATATTCTCTTTTATGCCTTTGATTTCATTTCTATTTCTCTAGATAGACAGAATTAAATGCATTTTCTATAATGTGTTTTTCTGTTTTAACCAAATTCTTGTTAGAAATAAATTGTGCTGTGAAGTTGTAGTAACTTTCCTGAACTTCTTAAGCCAAGCTAAGTAATTCAAGTAATTTCTCCCTATGTCCCTGCCTTAGCTTGATGGGCTGTCGCCAATGGTCGCATTATCTGGGTAATTACTGAATCACCATTACTTTCTGATATTAAAGCAGAACGAAAAGTAAGAAAACATGAACACTAAAAGTAAATATGAACATAAAAACATGGCTTTTTAACTTCTTGTGTATTAGTGTACATATGATGGAAGAATGAAAATAACCTTTTTTTGAATAATATCGTTCTTAAATTTAAAAATGCCTGTAATATTAGTCTAGGGATAACCCCAATCTATATTTTAAACACAAACACTTTCAAGACTTAATTATAGACTTTACTAAAAATAATTTTATTTTTTTAACATAGGCACTAACATTTAAAATTATTTGACAAAGGTCTGTATGCTGTGTCTTATTTGCATTTTTATTGTGCAGAACACATAAAATACATATATTCCCTCATTATTTATTAAAGGCCTATCTACTTTAATATTGAAGGCATATTGGTAAGTCAAAAGATTATCCTTTAAAATAGAAATATCCCTTGCAATTGATAGATTGGCACTCATGTTATGGTTTTGCTTATATTTTTATTTAACCATTAGAGGGCACATTAGTTCAAGAGAAATTAAACAAAAAGCACAGCCATGTGAGGGAAATAGGCTTAGATATGGTAGGCAGAGAAAATGTATGTCTTTTGCTATGCTTATTTTCACTTGCAAGTTATCAGAGAGGTTTTGTTGTAATCTAAAGGCGACTTAAGTTGTTTATAGTTACATGTAAGAAACAACTCTACATTTTGTCGCTAGCTACTATGCCTAGAAGAATGAGGTTGGCCTCCTTGAATTTGATGAAGTTGACTGTTATGTGACCAAGAAGGACTAAATAAATCATGGTATTTGAAGAATATCCTGAGTTCAAAGGTTTGGATGATTAGGTTATTATGAAGTAAATGCCATTCCCCAATCTCATAGTTAATAAAAAGAGTCAAGTGTGAATGAGTGTAGCAGAATATACCTCAGCAGCTAGTTTTTACCACAAGTATTTATAACCCTTTAAAATTTGGTACAAATTACGGTGAGAACAATAGATGGCCCCAGAGTGAACACAAAGGTTTATTTCACGAGAAAGCTTGACTGGGGTCATAAAACTGCAAGCAAACAGGCAGGTGGCTCAAGTGGCGTATGAATGACTGCCCAATCTCAGAATGAGTTCATTTGTTTCCAATCTATGGTAAACTGTTATTATTTTTAATGTTCATTCTTTTGCTCTATAGGCTGCAGCTTTTTTAATCTGTAAAGGTTGAAACATATATTAAAATTCCACAGTAATTCTTTTACAATGTCAAGGGAATATTTTAAATGATAAATTAATTAATTTATTTAATAGAAGTTTTTGAATACTTTAAGGTGTACAAGGTTTACTGGTGTAATCTGCATGTGGTCTCCTGCTAACAAAGAGGCTACACAGATCCAGTGGTTCAAAATCTTCATCAGCTCTGAGGAACATACTCCTTTCATTAAGATTTACAACCTCAAAATCTTGATGGAGGGTTACGGTGAGTCAGAACTGATTTTATGACTGTGAGTGAGGCTAGGTTTTGAGCTATAGACAACTCTAAGAGGGGAAAAAAAAGTAGTAAATTGTCTCGATTTGAGGATACTATTTTTAACTTGCCTTGTGATTCATAGAAAAATAAATCAACAAATACCTGTAGTATACAATGACTTTATATATAACATAGTGAGAGAACAAAAAAGAGATTTGTCAAACTTATTACAGAAGTATTCTACTATGTATTTTTAAGAGCACTGAATGGTTAGACAAAACCATTAGTATATGTTATCTTCAGCTTAAGACTGCAGAATTGCTGTGGTAATATTTTTCTCTGAGAGTCAATTATACAATAAATTGTAGTAATTAGTGGCATAAAACAAGGTAATAATGTAATTAAAACCAAAATATTTACTTGATATAGAAGATACTTTTATGCATCTTAATTCTGCTCCTCACAAGCTAATAATACTCTATAGGAATTTCTGTGTGGCTTTTACATCTGGTGGTGGTGGAATTAGCATGTACAGAGAGCTCAGAATTATGCTTTAATTATGATTTGAATGATGATTTGAGTCTGAGCATGAGTTGTCAACAGAATTGTGAGCTGGGGGAGAAAGAGATAAGGACTGTTAGTGGGATAAAAAGTATATTTGCAGTCACTTACTCTAAAGTGTCTTTTGTTTTAAAATGAGGTAATTAATGTTAGGAATTAATTGGTTCAGATTCTTGATTTTAAAGTTATCACTTGGTTGCTAAGATGAAGCCTTTTCAAAATTACTACACGATGTGCAATGACAGGAACATTTCAGTTAAAAGGTAGAAAACATAATTGAAAAGCTAGCTTTTGAGTGCCTGCTTATCACCCTAATTGATAGCAGATGAGTCTGAGAAACTAGATGCTGTAGTTTAAAAAATATATTTAGCTAGAATTCACATTTTGATGCATGACTTTTCTTAATGCTAAGCACTAATTTTAATACAATAAGAAGCCTCAAATGTAACTTGGTCAGAATGACTTTAAAAAAAAAATCCAGATACACTATTTAGAATCTGTTAAGATTTGAATGACCAAGTTAGGGCAATCATAAAATTAATAAAATGTAGCCATAAAAACCAGTGTTTTAGATATATATTTACTGATATAGAAATATATTACAAAACAGATATGTCTTACTATTATTGCATAAAAATAATGCACAAAAATGGGAACAATCTTAAAAGATGTGCATTAAATGTTAATAAATCTTATTTTAGGTAGTGGGATTATGGGAGATTTAATTTTTTTCTTTAGGCTTGCCTATGGTTTTAAAAAATTTCTACAAGTATATTTAATTATGCAATAAATACACAGTAAATCAAATCTTCTCAGCATTTAGTATGAAAATCTTAACATGACTTGAAGAAACAACTGTGTACTTTTGCTGACATTTTGGAGGCTAACCTATATTTACAATTCTATTTGTTCTGTTGTGTATTTGCATGCTTTATTATATCAAGTATTAACAGTTAGCAAAATACAAAGGAGATAATATCTGATTTTATATGACACAAATGAGAGGATACAGTGATTAAAAATCGGTGAAAAGAATATTTGAACAATGAATCTGGATTTTTAACTTTGGAAATATAAGAGTAGGGAGTATTTAAGATAATATGAAGGAATTATTTATAGAATGTGCCTTGAGCATTTAAGAAGAGTGAAATGAAAGGGAAGAGATCCAAGTTATGTCCCATTTTGAACTGGCATATGGAAAGGAAGAAGATAGCAATTGGTCAAACCAATCAAGTCAGGTCAGAGAGTGTGACTTTCATTGAAGAAAAGTGAGGCTTCTGACATACTGTCTGCCTCTATAAAATTGTAACATTTTTAGTGAGGAAAAAATTTGGCCCAATTGATCTACTCAGGAAAGTTTGTTTTCTTATTTCTATTTAAAAGAATAGTTTTTGGCAGATGCATTCTCAGGGCATAACCAACATCACGGCAGTGTGGAAAAAATGAACTACACAAAAAAAAAATCAAATGAGATATGTAGAGTTGAGTGGTATTAAGCAATCATGGATTTTCCATTAACAGGAAGAGCAAAGGGCCCCTAAACTATTTACTTGCAAACACACACATATATAAATACACATATTACATTCTTTGTGGGTCTGGTCTAGGTCAAGCAGGATCAAGCTATAAAGCATTGCTTTGCTGGTTAGGATTAGTAGCTAAACACACTGTAGGCATTTGTTGAGTTATTGGTTGTAATTGCTACAAAAGCAAGGAGGAAGTTATGGTTATGGGAACACAATATTAAGCTTCTTTATTTTCTGATTAAAGAAGATATTCTAGAGAGTATTTTAGTTTTCCTGTTTAAAAGTCTGTCTTCTTTCTGACATGTGGAAACCAGCCTTTAACTACTAGTGAATAATCAATTTTATTAACAGTAAGCAATCAGTTTCAGAATTTTACTTAGAATGCTGTTTCAAACATTCAGCTGTTGTTTTTTCCGCACCCCCACCCCATGAAAACCCAACGATATTTCACACTGGTCTTTTAACTGATGAACTGATTTTCTTGAGAGAGAGAAAGCTTAGAAAATTTTCTAATTAGTGCCAAACCTGATTTTCTGTGGCTCACTGCTTCCTGTATTCTAATTCTTCAAATTATGTGGTAGGAAATGTCTTTAGAGGTTGGTATTTTCTATTGATCTCTACAATTGTTCTCAGTAATTTAGAAGTTAACAGTGCAGTGATTTTTCGAGAATGCACCAGAGCCTTGAAGTCAGCACACCGCATCTCCACAGAGGCAGGGGGCAGAGATTTTTGTGGCCCAGACCCACTGACTTTAGGCCTTGCCCGGCAAATACGGAAAACAGGGCCTATGGCAATTATTTTTAAATTGTTGAACGATCTCTCACAGCTAGTGAGGGAAAGTGATGGCTAACTAACAGAAACCGCTTATTGGCATGCTCCCCATCTTCCTCAAGTGGCACCCCGGGCATGTACCATATACCTGCCATACCCTAGATACACCTCTGCTGGAGCGTTTGAGTGGGGCCCAGGGACTCCAACTGTCAGCTCATTTCCTCTGTGTAAACTCTGCTATTCTCTCAGCCTGCAGCTTTCTTCTTAAATGCCTCTCCCCTCATAAAGAGCTGAGAAGGGATTTGTGTAGAATGAGCTTACCTGAGAAACTAAAGATCATTAATTAGAAAGGTGCTTCTGGGCAACAGGAAATTTTTCATTGGAAAGGTTTCAAATCTAAGAAAGTAATTAATTTCTCTGTGGAAGAGGATCACATTTTTCTCTTCTGGTGTCCTTCACTCTTGCAATTGAATGGTTTAAGGCGGAACAGAGGGAATTCCACTCCTCTCTCATTAACCCGCACAGTTTGGCTCTTTCTTTTCTGTCTCTTTCGTTTCCTCTTCTATTTTGGCAATAGTAGTGCCTGCTATGATTTAAAACAAATATTATTTATTTTCTGAGGAAGAGTTAAAGATATGAAGGAAAAAGCCAGCTATTAAGTTATTAATTAGCAGTATACATTAAGCAATTTCTTTTCTTAATGTGCATCTTCTCTCAGGAGATATTTTTTAAAAAGACGTTATTTTTTCTGTGCATTGTTGTACAGAGGTAACTTGTGGTTGCTGTGATGCTGGACACTGTGACACTGATAATGGTTACCCATGGTTGACAGTGGTTGGTGGAGCTTACTGAAAAACAAGCTTGGAAGCAGGAGTGGCATACACTTCCGAAATGGCTTGCATCTGGAAACTCTATGAACAGTGCTCAGGCCTTTCGTTCATAGGGTCACTGTGAGTCGTCTACGACTTGAGGGCACCTAACAACAACAACACTGAAATAGAAAATTGTTGCAATAAATATGATAAAGTTTTCCCATAATGTGTTTATATTTCTGATGTTCTTGTTATATGCCATCTCACATATGCTTGAGACACATTGCGATCCTATGCACAATGGCTCTGAACTCTATCTTGAGCCAGCCTCATTGTCTATGACATACCTATCCCCATTACCCCAATTACTATCTCATCCAAGGTTTTCCTCTCTTGTGTGGTCCCTCCACCTTGGCAAGCATGATGTTCTTCTCCAAGGACTGGTCCCTCCTTGTAACATGGCCAAAGGGCATCAGATGGAGCTTGAAAATTCTTGCCTCCAAGGAACAGCCTGATTTTACCCTCTCCAGGATGAACCTGTTTGTTCTCCTATCAGTCTGTGGTATATTCAAAATAGTTTTCTCCAACACCACAGCTCAAAGGCATCTATTCTTCTTCTATCATCCCTTAGTCATACTTGTTGGTCTTCATAATTTTTGATTTACTGATGAGAGGGAGATAAATTACTAAAAAAATATTAAAAATACAATAGCAGACAAAGGAGAAATAAAAATAATTAAAATATATTCATAGTAATAATCACAGAAATTAATATTGTGATATTAATTTACATTAGAAAAGCTTTATCTATCCTCTGTCTGTGATTATAATTTAGTTTCAGTACATACATATTTTTACTATATTCAATGAATTATAACCCATTATTACCGTTTTTTATTTATTTTTTTCCTTGTTGTGTACTGTCGAATCAGATCCAACTGGCACAGGAGGAAATTGCCTCTCCTTCTCCAGTGGAGCATCTGGTGGATTTGAATCACACACCTTCAGGATTGCAGTGCAGCTTCTTGCCACTAGGCCACCAGAGCTCCCACCTTTATGCTCAGAAAGTTCCATATTTGATCAGTGAGAGGACTTATAACCTGGCTATCATATTTTTGACATAGTGTTATAATTATTTTTAGTACTTCATTACTTTCTAGTAGAAAAATTTGTTCAGGTTAATCTTGAAATTTTTTTTTTCTCTCTAGATTTTGAATTGAGGTTTCTGAAAGGATGTTTTAAATAGAGAATCCCTAGTTTTTAGAAATCAAGATCACTTTTATGAATCCCCATTAATGGATGAACTTGTTTCTCTCTTGGCATTAGAAATAATGAGTTTGTGTTAATACCTCTACTCTAAATCCAAACACAAAAAATTCTTGACTTACCTGTTTTCTATTATTTGTATGTTTGTCACTTCTTCTGCAGTGAGAACCCTGACATCTGATAATTCAATTACTCATTTATTCAGTTCTCATGAATAGTTCCATTATTGATACACCTTTAAAATCACTAAAACAAACCCACTAAGCAATATTTGCTTACAATATTTTTTTCTTTAGACTGAGAGTAAATAGTTTCAAAACTGCATTCAAAAGTAATAGCTTACTTTAAAAATTAATTTCCCTTCAGGTGTGTTTATATTATTTATTTAGAATACAGTTTGATTCCTTTGTTTCTATTTGCATTAATTTTTATGTTTTATAGTTTCCCTCATACTTGTTGATTTACTTTTATATTTGAATATATATAACATTAACATATTACAGAAAGACCAAAAATGGTTTACATAGGTACACTCAATATCATAATTCCTGTGGGTGACCAGTTGTTTTCTAAATTATCCTCCCTATTTTTTTTTCCAAATAGATTTCTATATGTTTCCTGTTTTTCCTTCTCTCTTAGACACAGAGTTGTTGTTGTTGTTGGGTGTCAATGAGTTGGAACTAACTATAGCTGATTGACCCTCAGCAAGTTTTCAGAGGCAGTAAACCTCAGGGAAGGAAATTATCCTTCCCTCCCCAGAGGAGGAGCTAGTAGATTTGAACTGCTTGCCTTTGGAACTGCAATACTGCTTCTTCCTACTATGCTGTTGTTAGGTGCCATCGAGTCTAGTATGACTCATAAGGACCCTAAGAAAAACAGATCTGCATCCTGTGCTTTCCCATACCACTCTCACTATCTCTGATACACTTGAGTCCATTGCTAGTCATTAGATCAATCCATCTTGTTGGAGGTCTTCCTCTCTTTCACTGACCCTCTGCCTGTTCAAACACGATAACCCTTTCCAAGGAATAGTTTCTACAGCAACATGTCCAAAGTATGAGAGATGAAGCTTTGCCATCTTTACTTACATTTGACACTTTGGCTGAAACTTTTCCAAGACATACCTTGATGTTCTTTTGGCAATTCAGTACTCTTCTCCAACATCACAGTTCAAAGGCGTCAATTATTATTTGGTAATTCTTACTCATTGTCTTACCACAAGACCATATTAATATGAAATTCACTCTGTATCTGTTCATAGATATTGTTTTTACTTTTCACTGCTGCATAACACTTCATAGTGTGTATTATACTATAACTATTGTTGTTGTGTTGATGTTATGTGCCGTTGAGTAGCCTGTAACTCATAGCAACCCTATGTACCACAGCCCTAACCTGCTCTGTCCTGTGTCAATCTCACTCTCGGACACACCCATCCCAATTACCCCAGTCACTGATTCAATTCACCTTATAGAGGGTCTTCCCCTCCTGCACTGTCCCTCCACCCTCCCAAGCATGATGTCCCTCTCCAAGGACCAGTCCCTCCTTACATGTCCAAAGTATGACAAAGTATGTCAGATGAAACTTCAGAATCCTTGCCTCCAAGGAGCAGCCTGGTTTAACCTTCTCCAGGTCGAACCTGTTCGTTTTCTTAGCAGTTCATGGTATATTTAATACTCTTCTTCAACACCACAGCTCATAGGCATCAATTATCCTTCGATCCTCCCTAGACATTGTCAAGTTCTCTGATGCATAGTATGTGATTGCAAAGACCATGGCCTGTATCAGGCACACTTGTCTCCAGAGTGACACCGTTGCTCTTCAGTACTTTGGTGAGGTTCCTATCAGCAGACTTCCCCATTGCAATATCTTTTAATTTCCTGGCTGCTGGTGCCAAGAGTGCTGATTGTGGAGCCAAGCAAACTAAAACTGCTAACAATCTCAATCTCTTCACCATCTATCCTGATGCTGCCAATTGGCCCACCATCCATCTGATGCTGCCAATTGGCCCAGTGGTGAGAATCATTGTCTTCTTGATATTGAACCTCAATCCATATTGGAAGCTGCAGTCCTTGACCTTCTGCAGCAAGTGCTTCAGGTCCTCCTCAGACTCAGCAAGCAGGGTTGTATCATCTGCATAATGCAGACTGCAGACTGTTGATCAATCTTCCTCCAATCCTGATGTCACACTTCTCCTCATACATACCAGTTTTTTAAAAAAATAATATTTTGTTGTGTTTTATGCAAATTTTTACAAATAAAGCTCTTTTTTATTATTTTTAATCCATATTGTTCTGTACATTGGACACAGTTTTTACAATGTGTTAGCATTCACATTATTTCCTTTCTGTTTGTTCTGTTTATATTACTATA
Source organism: Elephantulus edwardii (assembly GCF_000299155.1). Taxonomy (NCBI): domain Eukaryota; kingdom Metazoa; phylum Chordata; class Mammalia; order Macroscelidea; family Macroscelididae; genus Elephantulus; species Elephantulus edwardii. The sequence continues at coordinate 31,559,356 of NW_006399763.1, read as the reverse complement.
GCTTCCCTCTCCCTCCTTGCTGCTACTTTTGACGGTAATTTACTTAATTTCTTATGTTCAGACTCCTTGATGCTTTTCAATATCTTCTTATTAAAATAATGTGGCAACAAATAACCTCTTACTGTTAGAAGAGTAATGTTTGGGTAAAAATTCTAGAAATGTTGAGTTGAAGGGTAAGTGCATATGCACTTTTAATTGTTTCATTTTGCTCAGTGGCATTGCATGAGAGAGCTACCACACCCCCAACTCACAGAGACTCTTCAACAGTGTAGATTGTCAAACTTGAATTCTTGCCAATTGGATGAGTAAAAACCAGTACTACAGTAGTTTTAATTTGCCATTTCAAATGATGTTGAAAATCATTACAAATGCTTAGAGACATGTATGTTGTTGTTGTTGTTGTTATGTGCTGTCGAGTCGTTTGCGACTCATAGCGACCCTAT
>NW_006399763.1:31538693-31553498 GCF_000299155.1 Elephantulus edwardii | reverse complement strand
ATATGTCCAGGAGGGATGAGTCCTTGGAGAAGAATATCATACATGAAAGGGTGGAAAGACAGTGCATTAGAGGAAGACCCAGGATTAGGTGGATTGACTCAAGTGACTGGAGAATTGGGATTGGGTCTGTTGGAGATGATGAGATTGGCTCGAGATAGGGCAGGGTTTAGAGCCACTGCACCTATAGTGTTGCTATGAGTCACAGGTGACTTGATGTTACATGAAAACAACAATCAGGGAGCTCTGATGGCCTAGTGGTAAGAAGCTGTACTGCAATCCCAAAGGCAGGCAGTTTGAATCCACTGTCTGCTCCATGGGAGAAATATGGGTGATTTCCTCTTATATGATTAACAATTGCCTCTAAAAATCCACTGGAGTGTCAGCTATGGATCAGTTTAGACTAGAGGGTATGCTACTACCACCACCACCACCACAACGACAAAAAAATCAGGAACAAGAAATGTTTTTCTACTTATCCAAAAACTGCTCTCAAGTAAATTTCAACTCATAACAATCCTCTATTGGATTTTTGGGGCTGCAACTATTTTCTTTAAAGTAGGATTTGAAGTTTTTAATATTGTAATTTGAGTGAAAGTTTAGAAAGCAAATTGATTTTCTATTCAATCACTCATATACATCTTGTTTCTTGATGTTCATTACAAGACTCACAATGTAATCACACCTTCCCCACTTCCCTGAGTGATGCCTATCGTCTCATCTTTCTCTGGAGTAGCAGCAGGGAGACTCAAAATGCCAACCTTTCCGTTAGCAGCTGAAAACATTGTGACCACATAGCTACCGTTTCCCACTTAAAAGTATTTTATAATTTTATTCATCTAAATTTTGAATATATCTTTAAGTTTATTACAGAATGTTTTATCATTTTTGTTGTCATTACCAATAAGTTTTTCTTTTCTATAATATTTTCCTTTTTACATGTTAATTTTGCAACTTTCTTCTTGATGAATATTTAAATAATTCGAATTTATTTTTATCTTCGATTTTCTAGGGTTTTCTTGTTACTATGTACAGTCAGCCTAGCTGGTGTAGCTTCTTAACAGTAGGCCACTCCCTCTGGTGCTTTCCGTATTAAACTATCCTACGCAAATAGAAAAATACTTGACCCTTGAACAACACAGTTTTGAATTGCTCTCCACTTATGCATGGATTTCTTTTCCTGTTTTTATTGTGGTGAGTTCGAGTGTTGTTAATCATATTTGTGTGAGACGTTAATCTTACTTCATTTAGGACAATAGTAAAAAAATCTATTATCCAACTATTTTTTCTCATAAATGATACATATCTGGCAGTAACAAACAGTGTCAGAAGTCCAAGTCTTCTAGTGCATAGGCTGGCAGAGGCTAGCACAGGCTTATCCTATGATGGCTAAGGTTATGTGTCATTCTGACTAAACTATGACTATAAGTTGTTTGGCAGTTATTTCATGATAAAATTTGAAAGACAGTTATGTAATGATATAGTCATTGTCCATTTTGTGATCTAATGTGGGTATAATCCATTTTCACCTAACAACCTGGTCATTGGAACGTAATTCTAAGTCAGAATTGGACATACTCTTTTATGTTTAATTTTTATACCATGAATCATTTTCTTTTATACAATAGCAACGGCTAACTCTCCAATATTTAATAGTGAAGACAATGAACATCCTTACCTTGTCCTCCTATATAAAAACGTGTTTGGGCCCTTGGTCCTGTAGCCCTTGTGCCTGGTTTTAATTGTTTTTGATCAAACATTCTTCTAAGTGGTATAGCACTGGTCTGTCCATTTACTCTACAGAGGTAACTCATGGTTGTGATGCTAAACACTGTGATACTGATGTGTCAAATGCAATAATGGTTAACCAATGTGTTTGGTGGAACTTCCCAATTAAAACAAACTTGGAGGCTGGAGTGGCACCCACTTCCAAAATGGCTTGCCTCTGGAAACTTTATGAATGTGTAGAAAATGATGAAAGTTATACAAATGTTCATTCAGGTCTTTTGTTCATAGAGTCACTATGAGTCGTCTATGATTTGATGGCACTTAACAACAATAACAACAACAACATAGAGAAAGCTCTGTTGGCCAAGTGGATAGAAAGTTATTCTACCAAGATGAAAACAAAATGAATGTTAGAATAGACTCTGAAAATTGCACTAGAGCATTGAGAAGCTGAAACAAATGGAAAATATGCCAAAGTAAAAGAGCTGAGCAGAAGATTTCAAAGGACAGCTTGAGAAGACAAACCAAATTATTATAATGGAATAGGTGGAGACCTGAAATTGGTTAATAAAAAGGGAAAAACTAGCTCTGTGTTTCTAAAACTAAGAAACCTGAAAAACAAATTTGAGCCTCAAGTTGCAATATTAAAAGATGCCATGGACATTATATTAAATGACCCAGGAACCTTCAAAAGAAGATGCAAGAAATACACAGAATCACTCTACCAAAAAGAACTGACACTGACAAATTTCAAGAAATATCATATACTCCTGAGTAGGAGCCAATGATAATGAAGGAGGAAGTAGAGGCTACCCTGAAGACACTGGCAAAAATAAGGCCCTATTAATTGATAGGATGCCATTTTTATATTTTTTTACTGGTTTCAGTTAATAGATTCAACCCTGGATACACTCGCCATTCTATGCCAGGAAATTTGGAGAACAGCTCCCTGGCCAAAGGATTGAAAGAGGTCTATATTTGTTTCCATTCCCAACAAATGTGATTCAACAGAATGTGGAAACTCTCCAACAATGTCATTAATATTACATGCAAACAAAATACTGTTGATGATCATTAAAAAACTGCCAGAACAGTATACATATAGGGAACTTCCAGAAGTTCAAGCATTATTTAGAAGAGGTTTTGGCACCAAGGATATTATTGCTGATGTCAGATGGTTCCTCGATGAAAGTAAAGAATACAAGAAAAATATCTATTTATGCTTTATGGACTATGCAGTGGCATTTTATTGTATGAATCACAACAAGCTATGGCTAACATTAGAGAAAAATGTGAATCCCAGAGCACTTAATTGTGCTCATGTGAAACCTCTACCCAGATCAAAAGGCTACTGTGTCAACAGAGCAAGGGAACACTACATGGCTTAAGGAGTACATCAGGGTTGGATTGTATTTTCTCTATATACACCTATTAAATTTGTATGCTGAGCAAATTATTCAAGAAGCTGGACTCTATGAAGAAGAATGTGGGATCAAGATTGGCAGAAGACTCATCGATGACCTATATTATGCAGATGACACAACCTTTTTTGATGAAAGTGAGGAGAACTTGAAGCAGTTATTGCAGAAGATCAAAGATTACAGCATTCCTTATGGCTTTCATCTCAATATCAAATATACAAAAAAATTCTTACCAATGAACCAATAGACAACATATTGATATACAGAGAACAGATTCAAACTGTCAACAACTTCATCTTACTTGGATCCACAATCAACACCCTTGGTACTATAGGTCAGGAAACCAGGAGACACATGGCAATGGGAAAGTCTGTAGATCGGGACCTCTCCGAACTATTAAGGAGTAATGATGCCAGTTTGAGGACTAAAGTACACCTGATTTAGGTCATGATCACTTGCTATTCATTTGAGAGCTGAACAGTGATTCAAGATGACAGAAGAAGGATTGATGCATTTGAACTGTGTTGTTGGAGAAGAGTACTGAACACCCCATGTACTGCTAAAAGAACAAACAAATGGAGAAAGTACAGCCAGAATGCTCTTTTGAGACAAAGATGCTAAAACTTCACTTCACATACTTTGGGTATGTTACCAGAAGGAAAGGCTATTCCTCTGAGATGCTCTTAAAGGCAGGGGGTTGGTGAAGGAGAGGAAGGCCCTCAACCAGGTGGATTACACCGTGACTACCAGAATGGGATCTAGTGTGTCCAGAAGTGTGAGGATAGCACAGGATATGGTAAGGTTCAGATTTGTTGTTCTGTATTTTAAAATTTAATTTCATAGACCTTTACAACTCATCTTCAAAATAATTGGTACTATTTTAGTTATTGTTGCTGAGAATATATATACCAAAATATAAACTAATATACCAATTCTTTCATGTAAAATTCAGTGATATGAATTATATTCCTCAAGGTATAGAACTGCTTTCATCCTTTTTTTCTGAGTTCTTCCTCCTCCAGTAACATAAACGTACTGCCCCCGGAGGCTCCTCTCTAATCTTTTGAGTCATTGAGTTCAATTTTATTTCTTAAAAATAAGTCTCATGGGGAGAAACTCATTCCCCAAACCAACACACCGATGTGCTGTGACGGGAGCTTCCTGCCACCTCCTGGACAGAGCCACTCCAGGTCAGGAACTTACTGACCTTAAAAATCAATAGATTCCAGGAGAGGAGCTGTAATCAGGTGAGAGACTCACTCCCAAAGCCAACATATTGTGGTGCTGGGAAGTTGAAGGCCTGTAACTCCTCAGGAGGGAAATAGCTCCAGACTGGACAAGTGCCAGCACTTTGAGGTGCTAAGGAGGGAGCTTCCTGGTATCATCCTTGACAATAACTACTCCAGATCAGGAACTTGGTCATGCCACTCTGAAGACCAAAAAGGACAATAAAGTTCAGGAGAGAAGGCTATATAATAAGGTGAGATTCCTGCAGAACTGCATTGTAGACCAGAGAAAATGTATAGGACTTTAAAAAAAGGTAAATTTTCCTGCTCCACAGGCCCAGAAATGATTTCCAACAGATCAAGTTCCTCATCCATAAATATATAACTGTAAATATCTATCAACAGCCTACACATATACAATAGAAACAGCCTAACACATACCAAGAAAGCAGGAGGCAGCTTCAAACATTGTGGAAAAAACAAAATAAGACTTCTCTAAAAAAGCAGAGCATACTGCAGAACCGATGATTAACCCAAAGACAGAAAGGCAGAAAAAAATATATTAACACAGAGTCATATGAAGAGTGACAGAAGAAATTACAAATGATGAAGAAAGAATGGAAGCCATAATTAAAGCCAACACTCTAGAAGCAGGGAATCAGAAGAAATATATTCATGTGGTATTATATGAATAGCTACAGAAGAAAGTGCAAATGATGGAAGAAATACTGGAAGCCATAAATAAAGCAAACCCTCCAGAGACAGGGAGCCAGAAGAAATATTGTGACATAGAGGAATATAAACAATATTCTACCAAAGAAATAACAATAGATGGAAGATTTGAAACTATAGATAAAGAAATACAAGAACTTAAAATCATCACAAGAATGAGATGTTATTTCCAGCCAACATAGCACTGGAAATAACAGAAATGCATGGAAATGCAATTCAGATTGTCAAGACTGAAATGATAGAAGTTTCCAACATGCTAGAGGATTATATTTAATATTTCATATATATATATACAGGCAGAACAGAAAGTCAGTGAGCTGGAAGACAAGAACCTCAATGGGAACATCCAAGAAGAAAAATCACTGGAAAAATGAGGAAAATGAAGATACATTAGAATCATGTGGGATAACGTCAAAAGAAACACACATATGATCAGAGTTCTAGAACATGTGGGAGGCAAGAAAGACACTGAGAAAATTGTGGAAGAGGCAGTAGACAAAAACTTCCAGGTATCATGAAGAACAAGGAAATCCACATTCTAGAAGCACAACCAACCTCAAACAGATCTGTTGTTGTTATGTATTGTTGAGTCAGAACTGAGTCATAGCTGACCCTCAGGTGGGTTTTCAGAGGCAGTTAATTGCAAGGGAGGAAATTGCCCATTCTTCTCCTGTGGAGAGGCTGGTGGCCTTGAACCACACGTCTTTCAGATTGTGACACAGCTACTTGCTATGCCATCAGAGTAGATGCCAAAATAAAAACATCAAGACATATAGTTATCTTCTCCAAAATCAAAGACAAAGATAGCATAGTAAAAGCAGAGGGGGGCGGGTGAGGGTGAGGAAGTATCATCTACAAAACAGAACCAATTAGACAAAGTTCTTATTTCTCAGCTGAAACTATAAAAGCAAGAAGACAATGGGATGGGATATACAGAATGCTGAAAGAAAACAATTAGCAGCCGAGGATGCTGTACCCTGTGACAATGTCCATCAAATATGAAAGAGAAATTAGGTCATTTTGAGAAAAGCAGGAACTTAAGAAATTTATGAAAACATGACCAAATCTACAAGAAATTGGAAGAAAAGTCCTTGAAAATGTAACAGAACAGCAAGCAACAAATGCTGGCGAGGTTGTGGAGAAACTGGAACCCTTATTCACTGCTGGTGGAAGTATAAAATGGTGCCACCACTGTGGAAGGTGGTGTGGCTCTTTCTCAAAAAAACTGCAAATAGAGATACCATATGACCTAGCAATTCCACTACTGGGAATATACCTCAAAGATACCATAACTGCCACCCAAGCAGATATATGCACACCCATGTTTATCGTGGCTTTGTTCACAATAACAAGGAGTTGGAGGAAACAACCTAAGTGCGCATCAACAAATAAATGGATAGAGAAGCTGTGGTATATTCACACAATGAAATACTATGCTGCATTGAAAAACAAGGAACTCATGAAATATTATTCAAAATGGGTAACCCTGGAGGACATTAGGCTGAGTGAAATATCTCAGTCAAAAAGGTCAAATACCGCATAGTGCCACTGTTGTGAAACAGGTCTGAGACTGGGGTTGTGCGGAGACTGAGAAAGATGGGCTAAATAATGTATACTGCAGTGAAACAGATGAGGGAGAAAACTGTTTAAAAGGGATATGTGATTAGATATTATTGTCATGACAACAGTCTAGAGCGAAGGCTGCATAGTGAATTGGGCCTGGGGGCAGGGGTTGTAAAACAACGAAAGAATTTCTCCTTTACTTTTCAAAGAAAAGAGTGTACTGGAGAGAGGGTGGGGCAGGGAGAAAAGTGCAACAATGAATGAATGGAAATCCAAAGTCTAAATTTTCATTAAAATTAATAATAATTAAAAAAAACCATAAAAAAAGAAGAAAAGTCCTTGACACAGAGATGCCAAAGCGAAGTGGATGGACTGTAATAACCAGAAACAACAGACAAGGAAAAACAGCAAAATGACAGTAATAAAACCTGGCCTGTCAATAATAATATTTAATATGAATCTATTAAATGCACAAAAAAAGAGAAAAAGACTAGCAGAATGGATAAAGATCCAAAGCCCATCAATATTTTGCCTACAAAGGGACACATTTAGAAATGAGAAAAAAATAGACTAGAAAATCAAAGGGTGGGGAAATGTATAGTAAGCCGGTGGCATTCACAAAAAACCAGCAGTGGGAATACTAATATCTGAAAAAATTGACTTCAGGACAAAAACAATCATAAAAGATTAGGAATGTTGTTATGTAATGATTAAAGGCACAATAGAGCAAGAAGATATAACCTTGACCAACATGTATGCACCAAATGATAGACCTGCAAAACACATAAAAATAATTAATAACAGACTTGGAGAAAGAAATAGACAACACAATAGTGGTAGCAGACATTAACACACCACACTCACAAAAGGACCAGTTAACGAAAAAAAAAAAAATCTTAGCAAAGATGCAGAAGACCTAAATTTATACAATCAACCAATTTTACATTGTGGATGTATTCAGGGTTGTTGTTGTTATGTGCCGTTGAATCTTTTGCGACTCATAGCGACCCTATGTACAACAGCCCTAAACCGTGATCTATCCTGTGCCAATCGCATTGCCTCTGACACACCCATCCCGATTACCCCAGTCACTGAATCAGTTCACCTCATAGAGGGTCTTCCCCTCCTGTGCTGTCCCTCCACCCTACCAAGCATGATGTCCCTCTCCAAAGACTTGTCTCTCCTTACAACATGTCCAAGGTATGTCAGACGAAGCCCCAGAATCCTTGCGTCCAAGGAGTACCCTGGTTTAACCCTCTCCAGGATGAATCTGTTTGTTTTCTTGGCAGTCCATGGTACATTCAATACTTTTCTCCACCACAGCTCAAAGGCATCAATTATCCTTCTATATTCCCTAGTCATTGTCCAACTCTCTGATGCATGACAAGTGATTGCAAAGACCATGGCCTGTATCAGGCGCACCTTCGTCTCCAGATAGACACCGTTGCTCTTGAGTGCTTTAGAGAGGTCCCTAACAGCAGACTTTCCCATTGCAATACGTTTTTTGATTTCCTGGTTGCTGGTGCCAAGAGTGTTGACTGTGGAGCCGAGCAAACTCTCAATATCCATCTTGATGCTACCAACTGGTCCAGTGGTGAGAATCTTTGTCTTCTTGACATTGAGCCTCAGCCCATACTGAAAGCTGCAGTCCTTGAACCTCTGCAGTAAGTGCATGAGGTCCTCCTCAGTTTCAGCGAGCAAGGTTGTGTCAAAAGTGAATTAACTTTTATTTGGGTATACTACTATACCCAAATAAAAGTTAATTCACTCTCTTCTCAAGTGCACATGATACATACTCCAGAATTGATTGTATATTAGGACACAAAGCAAGTCTTAAAGAAAAAATTACCACTGAAATAATACAAAATATCTTTTCAGACCACGATGCTATAAAACTAGAGATTAATAACCTGAGGATAAAGCTTATAAAACCATCCACATGGAAGCTAAGTGACACCCAGCTAGAACATGATTAGATCATAGAAGAAAGAAAAAGTTCCTGGAAACAAATGATAATGAAAACACAACACACCAAAAACCTCTTTGATACATTTAAGGCAGTGCTCAGGGGCCAATTCATAATGATCTAATTCAACATTTCCACCATATAGAAAAAGAACAACAATCTAACATCACAGTCTCTAGAAGGAAGGAAATGATAAGAGCTAAAATCAATGAGAGAGAAAACAGAAAACAATTGAAGCATTCATAAAAACAGAAGTTGGTTCTTTGAAAGAGTCAATATAATAAGCAAACCACTGGCAAATTTAACAACCACAAGAAAAAAGACACAAATAAATAAGAAATTATAGTGGTGACATCACAACAGAACTAGATGAATAAAATCAATAATATTAGAATATTATGAAAACATGGATTTCACCTGATGGTATGCGCTGGAATCAAATCAATTACATCTGTTGGAAAGAATCACTGGAGAAGCTCAATATCAGCTGTGAAAACCAGGTCAGGTGCTGATTGTGGAACAGACCACCGACTTTTCATCTGCAAGTTCAAGCTAGTGTTGAAGAAAGTAAAATCAAATCCACAAGAACAAAAATTTGAATTTGCATCTCTACTACTCGAATTTCAAAACCATCTCAAGAACAGGTTTGAGGCCTTGAACACTAGTAAGTGTAGACCAAATGAGCTGTAGGAGGATATCCAGAATATTGCCCATGAAGAATGCAAAAGATCATTACAAAGGCTGAAGAGGAAGAAAAGACTAAAATAGCTGTCAGATAAGACTCTGAATATTGCTTTAGAGCACCAAGAAGCCAAAGCTAAATGAAGAAATCAAGAAATTAAAGAGTTTAACAGAAAATGTCAAAGGGTGGCTCAGGATGACAAAACAAGATATTATAAAGAAATGTGCAAAGAGCTGGAGTCAGAAAAGAAAAAGGGCTGAGCTCAGCATTTCTTAAGCTGAAGGAATTGAAAAACAAATTCAAGCCATGAGTGGCAATAATTAAGGATGCTTTGGGCAGAGTGTTATATGATCCAAGAAGCAGTAATAGAAGATGGAATGAGTATACAGAGTCACTGTACCAGAAGTAATTGGCTGACACAGAAGAATTTAATGAAAAAATGTATAAGAAAAAGTCTGAGGTGATGAAGGAGGAAGTTCAAGTTGCTCTGAAAAACTGGCAAAAAATAAGGCTCCAGGAGTTGATGGCATACCATTAATATATTTCAACAAACAGAAGCTGCCCTGGGTGTGCTCACTAAGTTTTGCCAAGAAATCTGGAGGACAGCCAGCTAGCCAACTGACTCTAAGAGATTGATATTTGTTCCCATTCCAAAGAAAGGTCACCTAAAAGTGTGTGGAAATTATCAAACAATATCATTAATATCACATGCAAGCAAGATTCTGCTGAAAATGATCCACACATGACAGGAGCAATATGTCAACAGACATCTGCCAGATATGCAGGCTGGATTTAGAAGAGCCCATGGTACTAGGGATCTTATAGCTAATGTTAGATGGATCTTGGCAGAAAGCAGATAGTACCAAAGGAATGTCTATCTGTGCTTCATTGACTATGCAAATGCATTTGACTGTGTGGATCACAACAAACTGTGGCTGACTCGGAGAAGAATAGAACATTTGATTGTACTTCTGTGAAACCTATTCTTGAACCAAGACAGTCATGAGAACAGAGGAAGGAGACAGGGATATATTCTGTCTCCATACCTTTTCAAACTGTATGCAGATTAGTTCATCCGGGACACTGAAGGTTATGAGGAGGAATGTAGCATCAGGATTGAAGCAAGATTCACTAACAACCTGCGTTTTGCAGATGACACAACCCTGTTTGCTGAACCTGAGGAGGATCTGAAGCATATGTTGCAGAATGTCAAGGACTGCAGCCCTCAATATGGATTGAAGCTCAACATCAAGAAAACAAAGGTTCTCACCACTGGGCAAATTGGCAGCATCATTATGGATGGTGAAGCTGTTAGGGACTCCTCCAGAGTACTGAATAACAACAATGTCAGTCTTGAGATAAGGTGCACCTGATCCAGGCCATAGTATTCGTAATTGCATGCTATGTGTCAGAGAGCTAAAAAGTGACTAGGGATGATAGAAAGAGAATTGATGCCTTTGAGTTGTGGTCCTGGAGAAGAATGTTGAATATACCATGGATTGCTAGGAGAACAAACAGATTTGTCCTGGAGAGGGTAAAGCCGGTAAAGCCGGGCTGCTTCTTGGAGGCAACGATTCTGAAGCTTTGTCTGACATACTTTGGACATGTTTAAAGGAGGGACCAGTCTTTGGAGAGGGACATCATTTTTGAGAAGGTGGAGGGACAGTGCAGGAGAGGAAGACCCTTGATGAGATGATCGATTCAGTGACTGGGGTAATGGAAGTAGCTGTGTCAGACAGTGAGGTTGGCAGAGGATAGAGCAGGGTTTAAGGCTTTTGTACATAGGGTTCCTATGAATCACAAGTGACTCGATGACACATAACAACAACAACAACATGCTCTGATAAATTTGAAAATGTAGAGGAAATGGACAAATTTCTTCAAACTCACATCCTACCCAGACTGACATGGTTAGACATAGAACACAGACCCATCACAAAAAGAAATTGAGCAGGTCATAAAAAGACTCCCCCTCAAAAAAAAAATCCTCACCCAGATAACATCATGGCTGAATTCTACTAAACATTCAGAGATCTATCACACATTCTTCTTAATTTATTAAAAAAATAGAAAAAGAAGGTACATTTTCAGTTATTCTATAAAGCATGCATAAACTTAACACCAAAACTAGGCAAAGACATTACCAAAAAAATCAGTGATGCAAAAATTCTTAATAAAATCCTGGCCAATATAATCCAACACTACTTTTTTTTTAAATAATGACCACTAAGTGGAAATGGTAGCATCTATGTGGATTGAATGCATATGACAATGCAGCTCCTGAAGTATGGCTAGCTGTGAAATAGATATTTCAGCTAGGCTAGGGAAATGAACTGCTCCCCAGAGCCACTCTTCTTCCATCAGACTTCCCCAACTCTCACCTTGGATCTGGCCTCTTTTAAATCTAGCTTGAACATCTGGCAGTTCTCTGGCTATGCACTGTTCTAGTTATTTTTTACAGATCTCCAAGAATGTTTTGCTCACATGTGATATTAATGATATTGTTCAATAATTTCCATGCTCTTTTGGGTCACCTTTCTTGGGAATGGGAACAAATGTGGATGGCTTGCCTTCAGTAGGCCAGATAGCTGTCTTCCAAATTTCTTCACACAGACCTGTGAGCATATCCAGGGTTGCACCTGTCATTTGAAACGTGTCAGTTGGTATCTCACCAATTCCTAGGGTCTTATTTTTTGCCAATGCCTTCAATGCACGTTCTTCTTCTTCCTTCATTCCCATTGACTCTTGTTCATATGGTACTTTCTGAAATATTTCAGTGTCAGCCAATTCTTTTTGGTATGGTCATTCTGTGTGCTCCCTCCATCTTCTTTTGATGCTTTCTGGATCATTCAAGATATTACCCATTATTAACACATCTTAATTGCATGTTTTGTCAATTTTAGACTGCAAAATTTGGTAAATTTCTTCAATATCCTCATCTTTGGCTTTGCTTGTTGGTGTATATTTGAATAATAGTAATATTAACAGATCTTCCTTGTATGTATATGAATAATATTATCTGGATTTAGAAGAGTCTATAGCATCAGAGATATAATTGCAAATGCCAAATGGAGCCTGGCTGAAAGCAAAGAATACCAGAAGAATATCTGTGTTTTAGTGTCTATGCAAAGACATTTGATGGTGTGGATCATGGCTAATGTTGAGAAAAATGAGAATCCCAGAACATTAAATGTGCTCACACAAAACTTATACCTAGGCCAAGAGGCTATTCTTGCAAACAGAGTGGAGGAACACTACATGGTTTCAAATTAAGAAAGGTGTGTGTCAGGGTTATATCCTTTCATCATACCTATTCAATCTATATGCTGAACAAATTATCTGAGAATATGGACTATATGAAGAAGAATGTGGCATCATGATTGCTGATGACACAACATTACTTCCTGAATGTGAGCAGAATTTGGAGCACTTGGTGCAAAAGATCAAAGAAAATAGCCTTCAACATGGATTGCATTACAATGTCAAGGAAACAAAAATTTTCACCACTGGACCTATAGGCAACATCATAATAGATGGAGAAAAGATTGAAACTGTCATTGACTTCATCTTACTTGGATTCACAATCAATACACTTGGTACCAGCAGATAGGAGTTCAGGCAATATATTGCATGTGGAAATTCTGCAGTCAGGACTTCTCTAAATTATTGAAGAGCAATGATGTTAATTTGAGGACTAAGGTATGCCTGATTCAGGCCATGGTGTTTTTAATCACTTGCTACAGAGAGCTGGACAATGAATAAGGAAGATAGAAAAAGAATTGATGCTGTTGGACTGTGGTGCTAAAGAAGAGTACTGAATATCCCAAAAGAATATATAGATAGGTCTTGGAGAAGGTGCAGTCAGACTGCTCCTTGGAGATAACAAAGTTTCATCTCATATACTTTGAGCATGTTGCTAACAGAGGCTAGTCATTGAAGAAGACATCAAGCTTGAGAAGGTGGAGGGTTGGCAAAAAAGACGACTACTGGATTGACACAGTGATTGCAGCAATGGGCTTAAGCATGTCAGAGATTGTGAGGCTTGCACTGAATAGAACAAGATTCAGATCTATTGTTCATAGGGTGGCTATGAATTGTACTCAATGTGATGACGCCTAACAACAATAACAAAAGCTACATTTTCCAGAATAATGTCTTTTTCCAAGAACTGGCTCTGCCTGACAACATGCCCAAAGTATGTGTGATGAACTTTCACCATTTTTGCCTGTAAGGCAGCTGCAGTGTGGGATAGTCAGCACTGTTCTCCAACACCACAATTCAAAAACATTCTCCTTCTTTTATTCTTATTCATTGTCCAACTTTCAGATGCATAGGAAATATTTGAAGACTATTGTTTTTGTAGTTATGTCCTGTTTAGTTGACTACAACTCAGCAACACTATGTTCCCTGTTCTGAACCCTGTTCTATCCTGGGCCAGTTTCGTTGTCTTTGACACACCTATCCTCATTACCCAATTACTATGTTGATCATCTCATCCAAGATCTTCCTTTCTTGATCTATTCCTCTACTCTTCTAAGCATGATATCTTTCTCCAAGGACTGGAACCTCCTGGCAACATGCCCAAAGTCTGTGATATGGAGTTTCAGATTCCTTGCCTCTAAGGTACTGTTTGGCTTAACCCTCTCCAGGATAGACCTATTTGTTTCTCCAAGGAGAAACTTGGTTTCACCCTCTCCAAGATAGACTTATCAAACCAGTCCCTGGTTTGTTCAATACTCTTTTTCAGCACCACAACTCAAAGGTGTCAATTCTTCTTCTCTCCTGTTTGGTCATTGTCCAGCTCTCTGATGCATAACACTTAATTGTGAAGACCAGATAAAAATAAAAACCAAAATGAGATACTATTACTTCTATTCCTTCTAGGGTAGTTGGAATTTTTTTAAAAAAAGAGTGTTGATGAGGATTTGAGGAAACTGGAAGTCTCATGACTAGCTGATTGGAATACAAAATGTACAGCTTTTAAGGAAAATATTATGACATTTCCTCAGAAAAGATAACAAATAGTACTAACAAAGTCACCTTTTCTCAATAAATATTTCCTCCGTTTTATTTAATTTCCCTCCTCATCCTACTGCAGAGGGTCAAGGACTGCAGCCTCAGTATGGATTTAAGGTTCAATGTCAAGAAGACAAAGATTCTCACCACTGGAACAATCAGCAGCATCAGGATGGATGGTGAAGAGACTGAGATTGTTAACAACTTCAGTCTGCTTGGCTCCACGGTCAACGCTCTTGGCACCAGTAACCAGGAAATTAAAAAAATGTATTGTGATGGGAAAGTCCACTGTTAAGGACCTCTCCAGGGTACTGAAGAGCAATGGTGTCACTCTGGAGACTAAGGTGCATCTGATACAGGCTATGGTCTTTGCAATCACTTGTTACGCATCAGAGAGTTGGACACTAGGGAGGATAGAAGGAGAATTGATGCCTTTGAGCTGTGGTGCTGGAGAAGAGTATTGAATGGACCATG
>NW_006399763.1:31529202-31538593 GCF_000299155.1 Elephantulus edwardii | reverse complement strand
ATGGTCTTTGCAATCACTTGTTATGCATCAGAGAGTTGGGCAACAACTAAGGAGGATAGGAGGAGAATGGATGCCTTTGAGCTGTGGTGCTGGAGAAGATTATTAAATGTATCATGATCTGCCAAGAAAACAAACAGATTCACCCTGGAGAGGGTTAAACCAGGCTGCTCCGTGGAGACAAGGATTCTGAGGCTTCATCTGACATACTTTGGACATGTTGTAAGGAGGGAGAGGTCCTTGGAAAGGGACATCATGCTTGGGAGGGTAGAAGGATGGCTCAGGAGGGGAAGACCCTCTATGAGGTGGATTAATTCAGTGACTGGGGTAATCTGGATGGGTGTGTCGGAGGCAGTGAGATTGGCACAGGATAGAGCAGGGTTTAGGGCTTTTGTACATAGGGTCGCTATGAGTCGCAAGCGACTTGACGGCACATAACAACAACAACAACCTCCTTCTCTCCCTCTCTCATTGCCATCACCTTAGGCCCAACTCATAGCTAACCCAGTTAGTTTCTAAGGCTATAACAACTTGGGAGAGACTACCCATCTTTTTCCCTCAGAGTGGCTGGTGGATTTGAACCAGAGAAGCTTGGCTTAGCAACTCTCTATGGACAAGGTCACCAGGGTTCCCTTTGTCATGTAATAGTTTTGTATTTGTGCTTTTACCCTTTACTGATTAAAGTCACTAATAGTTGATTTAATTTGTCGTTATTTTTCCTCAAGGACCAAAGTTTGATTTAAAAAAATTTGTTCTGATGTTTTCAATTTCTATAATAATAATTTTTACTTTTATTTTTATTTTCCTTTCTAGTACTTTTCTCTGGTTTATTTTGTTGCTTTTTTCTTAGCTTTTGAACTGGAAGTTTTATTTATTTCAGTCTTTCATTTTAATTAGTGCAGATATTTAAAGATGTTAGTGTTCTTTTGGTCATTGCATTAAATGTGTTCAACAGATTGTTGCATGTTTTCAGCACTAATATTATTCAGAAGTTTTTCTGTTTCTGTTTACATATCCTCTTTTAACTTTTCACTGAGTTGTATCACCTTTCTCCTCTTTCAAAGAGTTCTTCAGTAAACTTTTCAAAATTTTAAATAAGAGGATCTTTCTGATTTTGTATTCCATTTTCCATTGCTAGAGCTACTACATTGTGATCAATGTATGCTGTTTGTAATATTTATACTTTATAATTTACTCATGCTTTGTTTTAGTTTTAGCTCCACGATGAATATATTAATTGTCATTTGGTTGGATAAATAGCTTCAGATTTGCCTATGCAGGGAGGAAAGAAAATAAAGATGAGTCATACATTTCTGGCTTTAGTGATAAAAATATTTTACCAGTGAATAAACTACATAAATAGTGGCAGTAACCACAACAATAGCAAAAAAAGATAAATGAGTTCAGTTTTGGCTATTTAATATTTTTTTTTTGAAGTTCAAGTGTCAGTGTCAGAAGAGAATGTGTAATGAGGAATGTCATTTCTGACATCAGCTGGATCTTGGCTGAAAGCAGAGAGTATCAGAAAAAATATCTACTTGTGTTTTATTGACTACACAATGGTGTTTGAATGTGTGTACTATAATGAGTTATGGATAACATTGAGAAGGATGAAAATTTTGGAACACATGATTGTGCCTATATGAAACCACAGCATGGTTTAAAAATAAGAAAATTTGCATTTCTCTCCACACCTATTAAATTTCCATGCTGAACAAGTAAGGTCAACAAAGAAGTTGTACTACACGAAGATGACTATGGCTTTAAGATTAGAAGAAGACATATCAATAATCTGCAACATATAGACAACACAATTTTGCATGCAGAAAACAAAAGATTTGGAGCAAGTATTGATGAGGCTCAGATACAGCCTTCAGTATGGATATACTTCAACACATCCAGAAAGCAAAAATTCTCACAATTGGACAAGTAACAGTATCACGATAGATGAAGGAAAGATTGAATTTATCAAATATTTAATTTCACTTTTATCTGTAATCAACACCCATGGAAGCAACAGCCAAGAAACCAAAGGATGTATTACAATGGTCAATGTGTCCATCAGGGATTTCTTTAGAGCCAAAGGCAAGGATAACACTTTAAACACCCCAGTGCACTTGGCTCAAGCTATGGTATTTTCAGTTGCTTTAAATGCATGTGAAAGTTG
The DNA here is from genome assembly GCF_000299155.1 of Elephantulus edwardii. Lineage (NCBI taxonomy): Eukaryota > Metazoa > Chordata > Mammalia > Macroscelidea > Macroscelididae > Elephantulus > Elephantulus edwardii. The sequence continues at coordinate 31,536,429 of NW_006399763.1, read as the reverse complement.
GAAAATGAATAAAGAAGACTAAAGAATTGATTCTGTTGAAATGTAGTGTTGGTGAAAAGTATTGACTGTACAATTCACTTACTCACTCATCCATGCTATTGGATCCAACTCCAGTGGGTTTCTGAGGCTGTTAATGGCATGGAGGAGATGGCCCATCTTTCTGCTGTGGAGCAGGTGATGAATTTGGTCTGCCTTTGGATTAACAGCTTAAGTCTGGATGGACTATGCTATCAGAGCTCCCTTGGGACATACCTTGAACTTAGAAAAGAACAAATCAATAGATCTTGGAAGTAATTCCACCAGAGTACTCCTTAGAATCAAGAAGAGTGAGATTTAGTCTTCCATATCTTATCAGAAGGGGGCAGTTCTTGGAGGACATCGTGCTTGGAAAAGTAAAGAGTCAGTGAAGAAGCAATGTATTGACACAGTGACTACAACAGTGGTCCAGCGGAGCTTGCAGGGATAGTATAGGATTAGTTAGGGTTTAAGATCATTATGAATCAGAACCAAATTTGTGATACTTGAGAATACAACAGTACCAGATGACTGGTTGAGTGTGTGGTAAGAGTGTTTAGGAGTGATCTGAGCATGGTGTATAGAACTGTACAGACAGCCTTTATTTTCAATTATAGAATATGTCTACCTAGACATTGTATCATGCATTCCAGTTTATTTGTTCCCCCCACTCCCGCCAAGCTATATTTTTCTTAACTATCTCGTGGTGAATGATGGCACTATTCCCCCACTAGACTCTAAGCCATTTGTTACTGCCAGGAGCCCTGACGGTGCAGTGGTCAAGAGCTAACTGAAAGGTCAAAGGCTGGTAATTTGAATCTACCAGCTGCTCTACCAGAAGAATGGTGTAGCAGCTTGCCTGTGTAAATACTACAACTTTGGCAATTCTATGATGCATTCCCATTCTGCCCTATGAATCAGAATTGGATTGATAACAATAGATTGGGTTTTTATTGCTATTGTCAAACGATTAAGTCCTGAAATTCCTTTATTCTCAATGTCCCTAGTGAAAATTTCATGAGGGCCCCAAAATTTATATTTCAGTCTTTCTAAAATCCAGTTTCCACATTAAAAAAGATATTTGAATTAGATAGTGAATTCTCTTCCACTTATTATGCCTTTTTTATGATTCTAATATTACCACCTGTTGTTGTTATTAAGTGCCATCAAGTTGTAGGTGACTCATTGCGACCCTATGAATGAAAGTCCTCAACACGTGTGTGACTTTCATCCTTTCTCCAGGTTCATAGGGTTTCTGGAGGCAAGCTATTTACAGAAGAGGATGCCACGCCTCCCACCTAGATTTATATAAAAGCACCCAAACTGGTATAAAAAATTCTGATGTCTTTCCTAGTCAATGTCTGAGGCGTCCTTAAATACCAGTCTTTCATGTTATGTCCTTGTTCAAGAACTAGCCTACTGGTTCCCTCTTGCCTACTGCATGAGGCACAACTTCTTGTCAGGTTGTCAAGATTCTACAAAATGTAATATTTTTCTGCCTAGTCAAACTTACCCTTCTTTAACTCTTACATCATTTCATCCCTTGAGAATATCCAGACTTCTGATTAATTTCTTTCCAGAATTTTATAATGATCTTTTCCTCACGTGAAAATCCAGTATCTTTTTCTCTGAATCCTAAACTATCTTTCAAAGATCAGCTCCTGTTTAGGTAGAGAGATCGTGCTGAACTTTACATGCACAGCCAAAGGAACAAACAAGTCTATCTTGGAGGAAGAGCAACCAGGGCACTCATCAGAAGCAAAGAGGGTGAAATCTCATTTTAAGATGCTTTGGGAACATTGTCAGGGGAAGGCGGGGGCGGGGGGGGGGTGACGCACGGGGGGGCAGTCTCTGGAAAACATCAGAGAAAGAGAAGAAGATCATCAACAAAATGGACCGATACTGTGACCATAGCAATGGACTTGAACTTCTCAGAGATCATGCAGATGCTAAAGCATAGGGCAAGATTTGTTGTTCACAGAGCCTCTATGAGTCATAGGCGAGTTGATGGCACCTAACACCACCCCTACCATGCTATCACAAAAGCTTTTACTTTTTAAAGATGACACTTAGCTATTGAAGAAATTTCTTCCAATTCCAAAGGCTATATTGTTTCAACAAGTCAAAGTTTGAAACTAAATCCCATAAATTTTGTGACAAAAGCAATCACACAGTGGGCCCAAGTACTTGATAAGATTTAGTATAGTTTTAACAGGTCAGTTCTCTCCTCAGACTTCACAAATTATTTCTATTTCATTAGGTTTCAAAAAGAAGGAGACTTAACAGCCACACTTCACCTCTTCTATCTGTCATCAAGCACTTGCACGATTTTGAAGTTGTTATATAGGACTTTTTTTTTTTTTACAAGGTACCTTGAAATAACTTTAATTATTATGACAAACATTTTGCAGAAATTCTTTATGGGGGATCACTGAGTTTTTAGTTTTCTCTTATTTAAAAAAAAAAAAAGTGCATTGTACCATGCCATTGCCTTCACAAGGTTCAAAGTCTCCTAGATTAACAATGCACCACGGAGCAAAGACAGGCCTTCCAGTCTACATTCAGAATTTCAATTTAAATCCTCATGGGCCTAAAACAGGATCACTAAAGAGAAGCATGATTCATATTCCATGTTCTCTAAGGTGAAGCAAGTGTCTAGACTCCTGAGACCCGATGTCAGCCGACTTTAACACAGTAATTCTCAGTGTAGAAAAAGTGGTAGAAAGCCATATCAAAGACTAGAAAGCTGTGCAGGGAAAAGCTGTCTCCTAAAACACAGGAGACTCAGAGACTGTGAAATACAGCAGAGACTTTGTGGTTTCCATCTGTTCAAGAAAAACTTCAGTAAACATTTTATTTGGTTACTCTTTCCTTCCTCATCCTGTTAATTCTTGTTTACTGTTCATTTCCATCATATATTCACATTAACTGAAAGTAGTTTGGCTCTCCATGCTTTGAATGCAACTATACAACCCATTTCATATAAGGTAATGATAATACCATCTCATGATAATATTTTACAGTTTACACAGCATTTTCACAAACACTGCATATGATACCTATGATAACTCTGTAATGTTAGATAAGGCAGAGGAGAATATTTAATGCACAAACAAATCTGGAACTCCAAACAGTAAATTGGTTTGTGAACCCCCTACCCCACCCCGGGCATAGAGTTGATGAAATGGTGTGGGGATTAGAACCTAGGTCTCTTGACCCAAGTGGAGACATCTATTTAATTGCTCTAAAATGTCTTCTATCAAATTGGTTACATCTGATGGGTACATGTGACTTTGATTAATGGATCAATACCAGTAAAGATAAGAAAGAATTTACATTTCATGGAATAATTGGGACAATTACTTGGAGTCCTCTGGGTTGCTTATCTGAGTTAATTGTAGAATTATATGGTTTGATAATCAATAAAACTTTGACTAGATGCAATATTTTTTTATGTTATCCTGTACCATGTCTTATGGTTACCAGAGTCCTGATTTATAAACTTCTGGGATAAATAGCTCATTTTCAAATGGTTTTATGAGGGAGGCACTAGTCTCTCTCAATCTGACCCTTTTCTATATCTTAACTTCCTTCTTCACAATATATTTATTTCTATCTAACTGAAATACTGACTGCTGTCATTTAAGCCTGAATTCTCTTGTTTAGTAGGAGTTAGTGTAGAATTTTTTATTTATAGCTTTGGAAGGTTGCAGGAAATATATTTGAATGATTTCTGACTGCTGACAAACCCTAATAACTGATAGTCCCAGATACTGAACTGAATGTCCTTTGGCAAGAGATGGCTATTTTGAGGGGGGAAGACAGAAACTGGCAAAAACTTTTTTAATGCAGGTGTGATTTTATGATGGAATTTTATGACAGAAACCAACCAAGTGTCCTTTATGTGGTTTATATGTTATCAGCTTTCTAAACTGAGATTTCTCTCTCATTATTCATGTTTATTTGGCTGAAAGCAAATTAAAAATCAGACAAGAATATTGTGATATAATTTTGATCTTGCAGATGTAATCTGACACCTGAGCAACTTAAGAGAAGTTTGCTTCTTTTATTCATGTTCTTAAAAATGCTTTTACCTTCTCAAAGGCCAATATTGTGCTTGTCTGTGTAGACTGTGTGATTATGAGCACTCTTTTAAAATTTAATGGCAAAAAAAGAAAATTCTGCACCGTATATTTATTTTTCTGATTTCTCGTATTTTAAAGATCAGATTAAAAAAATGAGTCCACTCTTCTTTCCAGCCAACTGACTTATCCTCTGTTCTAACTCCCATTCGCCAGCTTGGTGAGTAGTACATGGGCATTTAAAAAATGTGAGCAGCCATTCACAATACAGCAATTGGCCCTTATTCTTCTGGAACTGCAGAGGAAGGAGACCAAAGAATCAGAGAAAGAGTTGGACTGCAGACCCAGTTAACTCTATGAAGTATTGCCTCCTTTGCCATGAGAATAGAACTGGACAGTGCCAGGTTACCATTACCAAAATTTTTGATCAAAGACAATAGATGAGTGGAAAACAATTTTAAATATCTGAACCTTGAAGCTGGAAAAATCATTATTACTGAGTTGAAAACAACTCATAGCTCCTAATCTAGAGTGTTTTTGGAGGCTGTAAATGACATTGGAGAAGATATTGAGGCTGGAGGGACCCCAAATCTGTTGATTTGAGAAAATTTTTGAGTTTAAAACCATTAATGTCCCCTGAAGTCATCTCCAAAATAAGCAATAATTTAGATGGATAATAAAGAATATTTTCCCTGAACATTGTGATTTTTGAGGAGTTATTATTACATAAAAAATGACAACAATAAAGAACAGATAAATAGTTTGTAGAGTGGTGAGTCTAAGTCAATGGTAGTGAACCAATATGGGAAAGACAATGAGAATTGTGACATGATGTAGAAAATGTGGCCAATGCCATTAAATGGTCCATATAGACATTGTTGAACATGTGTATGCTTTTAAATAGATATTAAGAAAAAAACCCCAGTTCCCTATGAAGAAAAATTGTAAATGGAATTCTCTGTAGAATTATTATGCATTTTTTTATTTCCCTCCTTCAATTTGTACAGTAAAGGGAGCAAAATTCTGAGCATAATTTTGTAGTTTTTCCTGTTGAAGTCCAGACTTCTTATGCATTTTAAGAGCCAGATACAGTAATTTTTAGTATGAATCTTAAATATCTGGTACCATCATGGATTTCTTTGCTTTGTGTCATGTGACCCTACCCCAGCCAAATCTGATTGGACAACTTGTAAACATTAAGATTCTCCTCTTCTATATGAGAACAGGCTCAACTCTCAGTCAATGCCTTGCTTGTGAAAATACCAACTTGCTGTCATTGGAAGTTTTGGGTGTCTAAGGTTGATCGTTTAGTTGTCTTTTCTAGCCAATCATTAACTATTTTGTGCTGAAGTAATTATTGTATTAAGGAGAAAGGATTAGGACAGAATACAAGTTTCACTCTGCTAAAGGCTTCTATAAGCTCATGGGACCTCAGTACTAGGTGCTTTCTCTTGTGGAATGCTCCCTTGGGACACAGTGTCTAGACTGCATCACCTATAATCACCATCCAGCTGGCCACAATAGTCTACAGAATCCTGGCCTATTTTTCACTAGTTTCTGAAAACCAGCCAGCATACCTATGATCATGTATGTCATTCCCCGTTGGGTCTGAGTTTCTGAGAGACCTTCTAGTTAATTACTGAACCCAAGGGCTATAGTGGAATTGGAGGACTGAGCCACAGATAGAGCTATTCATGTTATAAATGATGGACTCATACAGACGGTTAAGCATTTGGGACTATGTTGACCTAGACTTCTTGTACATAGTCTGCTATTAATCTTGTTGTTTGTTGTTCTTATGTGCTGTCAAGTCACTTGAGACTCATAGCGATCCTATGTACCACAGCCCTGAAACCTGCTCTACCCTGTGCCAATTTTACTGTCTCTGACACACCTATCCTCATTACTCCAGTCACTGTATCAATCCATCTCATTGATGGTCTCCGTCTCTTTCTCCTTCCCTCCACCCTTCTAAGCATGATGTCCCTCTCCAAGGACTGGTCCCTTCTTGTTGTGGTTGTTGTTATGCATGGTCGAGTCGCCTGCGACTCATAGCAACCCTATGTACAATAGCCCTAAAACCTGCTCTATCTTGTGCCAATCTTATTACCTCTGACACACCTACCCCCATTACCCCAGTGACTAAATCAATCCATCTCATTGATAGTCTTCCTCTCCTGCACTGTCCCTTCACCCTCCCAAGCATGATGTCCCTCCCCAAGGACTTGTCCCACCTTGAAACTTGTTGAAGTCAAATGAAGCTTCAGAATCTTTGCCTTCAAGGAGCAGCCTAGTCTCACCCTCTCTAGGATGAACTTGTTCTCCTAGCAGTCCATGATACATTCAATACTCTTCTCCGGCACCACAGCTCAAAGGCATAGATTCTCCTTCTATCATCCCTAATCAGTGTCCAGCTTTCTGATGCATACCAAGTAATTGCAAAGATCATTGCCTGTATTGGGTGCATCTTAGTCTCCAGACTAACATTGCTGATCTTTAGTACTTTGGAGAAGTCTCTGACAGCAGACTTCCCCAATGCAATTAACCTTTATATTTTCTGGCTGCTGGTACAAAGAGTATTGATTATGGAGCTAAGCAAACTAAAGCTGTTAACAGCCTCGATCGCTTTACCATCCATAATGATATTTCCAATTGGACCAGTGGTGGGAATCTTTGTTCTCTTGATGTTGAGTTTCAATCCATATTTAAGGCTACAGTCCTTGACCTTCTGCAGCAAGAGCTTCAGGTCCTCCTCAGTCTCAGCAAGCAGGGTTGTATCTTCTGCATAACACAGATTGTTGACGAGCCTTTCTCCAATCCTGATGTCACATGTCTCCTCATAGAGCCCAGCCTCCCAGATAATCTGTTTTGCATATAAATTGAAAAGGTAAAGAGAAGTTTGTATACATTGTGTTTAACATTATTCTTCATTTACATTGCTCTGTCTTTTCTGGTCTCCACCAGATCAGGAACAGATTTGAGGCTTTGAACACTAATGAACGAAGGCCAGATGAGTTGTGGGAGGATATCAAGGGTCTCATCCAGGAAGAGTGCAAACGGTCATTGCAAAGACAGAAGAGGAAGAAAAGACCAAAATGGATGTCAGAAGAGACTCTGAAAATTGCACTGG
>NW_006399763.1:31498809-31527447 GCF_000299155.1 Elephantulus edwardii | reverse complement strand
ACATAGGGTCACTATGAGTTGCAGGTGACTCGACGGCACATAACAACAATAACAACAACTGAGATTTTAATGACACTTCCGCAAGCAATTGTGAAAACTATGGACTAGATCAGGCACACATTAGTCTTCAGACTGACGTTGTTGCTCTTCAGTACTCTGGAGAGACAGATGACTTTCCCAATATAATTTGTCTCCTGATTTCCTGGCTGCTGGTACCAAGAGTGTTGATTGTAGAGCCAAGCAAACTAAAGCTGTTTTCAATGTCAATCTCTTTATCATCTTTCATAATGCTACCAATCGGCCCAGTGGTGAGAATCTTTGTTTTCTTGATGTTGAGCTTCAATCCATATAGAAGGCTGCAGTCCTCGACTTTCTGCAGCAAGTCCTTCAAGTCCTCCTCAGTTTCAGCGAACAGAGTTATGTCATCTGCATAACGCAGGTTGTTGATGAATCTTCCTCCAATCCTGATGCCTCATATAGCCCAGCCTCCTGGATAATCTGTTCTGCACATAGATTGAAAAGGTATGGGGACAGAATACATTCCTGGCACACACCCTTTCTGATTTTGAACCATGCAGTGTCTCGTTGCTCTGTTCTGATAACTGCCTCTTGGTCCAAGTATAGGTTTTGCATTAGCACAATCAAATGTTCTGGGATTCTCATTCTTCTCATAGTCAGCCACAGTTTGTTGTGATCCACACAGCCAAAAGCCTTTGCATAGTCAATGAAGCACAGATAGACATTTCTCTGGTACTCTCTGCTTTCAGCAAAGATCCATCTACATTAACTATAATATCCCTAGTACCACAGCCTCTTCTAAACCCACCCTGCACATTGGCAGTTCTCTGTTGATGTACTGCTCTATTCGTTAGCAGGACAAGTTATAAAAACAAGAGTTTACTTGTTATGAGTGTGAACATGAATACCAGAACAATCAGACTAAAATGTAGCAAAGGGAAAGTCTTAGTGACCTATTTCTGAAAATTATTCATTAAAAACTATATGGATTAAATCGTCTGATCTACAAGCTATTATGGGATTGTGCAAGACTGGAAATTTTCTTCCACTGTGCATGGAGTAGTGTGTTATACCATTAAATGCTTATTTCTCAATTCCTTTCTTACTCATGCTTTATAATCATCTTGTGTGTGCGTGCGCGCGCACACACACACACACACACACAACGCTCTTTGCTTCATTTCCAAACCAAAATGAAACCCATTGCCATCAGGTGAATTTAGACCCATGAAGACTCCATGTGTTACAAAGCAGCAGTGCTATAAAGGGTTTTCTTGCCTGTAATCTTGATGGGAGCAGTTCATCTGGCCTTACTTCTACTGAGCCATGGGGTGGGTTCAATTTGCCAAACTTTGTTTGCAAGCTAGTTACACCACACGGCTTCCTGCTTATACTCTAGACTTTCTTTATTACCCGTTTGTAACTCCATTACATATGTCCTACCAACAGTGCCTCATTTCTACTTTTCTTTGTGTATATTATCCTATTTGGTCCCTATCACATCAATCTCCTTTTCTTGAGTCCCTTGTTTATTCATAACAAGAACATCTGATCTTTAAAAAGAATAATTTGAAATCAGTCTCTGTGCACATCATCAGAAGTTGTAAATGGATGGCATCTCTGCTTTCTCTTTCAGGTATTAGATATGACTCAAACTTGAGTCAAAAGCGTATGAAGTATGTGCTCAAATCAATTTTCTGTCAGTATTATTTATATGAAACTTGAGACACAAGACATGATTTCCGTGGAATTGAACTTGAACAACTCTAAATGATATGTTTAATTACAATCAGTATAAGTGTCAACCTTGTTATTATAAACACCTGGAGGTGTTTATAATGGATGTGAACAGATCTGTTGGCTAGCTCGTCCATGTGTACCACATAAGTAAATTAAATAAACAATCTAAACCAATTTTATGGCGCCTTCAGTGGGTTCAAACAGCAAGGCAGGTGTGGCCTTTGGGTTAGCAGTGCAGCTCCCTGTGGAATTCACCATTGGAGCTCATGTTAGACAAAGTATATCACACCTTGGGCTGGACATACTCTGGGTCTACATTTGTTCTGAGTACTTTGTGGCCTGGCATTTAGAACTTTTAAACTTCTGACTTAGGGCTATTAATGATTTAGATTAAAAAAAAATAAATATTTATGACCTAGTACCTTTATTTGGCAGGGAACATCATGCTTGGAAAGGTAGAGGGACAGTGCAAGAGAAGATGACCCTGGATGAGATAGAGTGACTCAGTGACAGAGGTAATGGGGGTGTGTCAAACACAATGAAATTGACTCAGATTAGAGCAGGTTTCAGAGCTGCTGTACACAGGATCCTTATGAGTCGGAGTCGACTTTGCACATAACAACCCAACAACAATAAGAATATATAAAGCATAGTCTGTCTAGCTAGGCATTTCAAGATAGTTTTTTATTATCTTTAATTAGTAACTTGTTTTTGAAAGTCTGAGTCATAGATTTATTAATTTAGTTAATTCGTGGAGACCACATATTGAAAAATCAGTCTCAGGTTTAAAAATTATAGACTAGATTATTAAAAAGCAAATTATAAATTATATCTTATATGTATAATACAAATTGGAATCTCAGAGAATGAAAGTTTGAATTTGGTTGAAGAAGTTATAACCTTTGGTAGCTGTAGAGTAAATTCTGCCCACAGGTACAGCCGTGAAAGTGCAGAATCTGGCTGTTGGCTTGGCTCTGGATAGGGAACTGTGTCTGTCAGAGTTCCATCTGGATGCAGGACAACTATGAGGATTAAGTGACTGGGGAATTGCTTATGTAGATTAGGTCTGATGCATGTGTGCGAAGACTGGGGGAAGTAAAACCACGTGGGGTAGTTGGAAAATCATAGCAAGAATTAATAACAAGTGTGTCTGTGGTACTGATCAAAACGGACGAGAGCTTGCTGGAAAATCGAGATTGCCTGATCCAAGAGACCAAATCCATCTGGCTCCTAAAGTGTTCACAGTGGGGTCTCATTGGAAGTCTTTGGGAAGCTGCTGTCTACTACCTCTGAGGGTACACAGCTGAACAGCTCATGGTAGGACATTTGAAAATTGTTGGCACAAGGATATCATTGCTTATAAGTAGGGAATACCAGATAGGTCTTTACTTGTGTTTCATTAAGTATACAAAGATGTATTTTATATGGATCATAACTAGTATGGAGAATTTGAGAAAAATGGAAATCTCAGAACACTTAATTATGCTCATGAGAAACTGATATATAGACCAAAAAACAATTGTATGAACAGAGAACGAGAACACTGCCTGGAAAGGTATGTGTCAGGGTTATACTGAAGGAAGACTAATCAACAACCTGTGTTGTACAGAGGGTAGACCCTTGCTTATAGGAAGTAAAGAAGACTGGATGTATTGCTCCAGAAAATCAAAGATTAAAACCATCAATATGGGTTACATCTCAACACAAAGAAAACAAAAATCTTCATTACCAGACCAATAGACAACATCATGATAGATGGAGAAAAGATTGAAGTGGCCAAGTGTTTCCTTTTACTTGGGCCTACAATCAATACCTATTGTAGCAGCCATCAAGAAATCAAAAGACCCATTGCATTGGGGACATCTGCTGTTAAGGATGTCTCCAAAGTTCTGAAGAGCAAAGATGTCAGATTAAATAAAGAGGGGTTCTGTATCTAAGCCATTGTCTTTTTAATTGCTTCTTAAAGTTGAACAATGAATAAGGAAGAATGAATAAGAATCAATGTCTTTGAACTACAGGGTTGGCAGAGAGTATGGCATAGCCCATGGGATGCCCAAGGAGTGAACTGTCCTGAAGGAAGTGCAACCAGAGTGCTCCGTAGAGGTAAGGATAGTGAAACTTCATCTCACTCATTTTGGGCATGTTTTCAGGAGAAACCAGTCCTTGGAGAGAGACATCCTGGCAAGAAAGGTAGAGAGTCAGCAAAACCGAGGAAGAGCCTTAATGGGATGCGTTGGCATACTGATTACCATAATGGCCCTGCACATAACAGAGACTGTGAGGGTTAGGGCAAGAGTCAGAGCTGTTTGTCATAGGATTGTTTTGAGTTATATTTGGCTTGATGGTACGTAAAAACAACACAATAACATTTAGAAATATTTTCCGTTTGAAAAGTATGGTAACTGCAATGATTCAGGGCTTGGAATATCTACTTATGTTTACTATTTTAGTTTAGCATGGCCTGATTCTATTATAAATCTTCAAAACTTTAGTGTTTATTGGAATTTCCTTTCATTTCACTGTTTTACTGATGTACTCTTTTAAAATAAAATGAGGTGATGCTTTCTGTCTCTGACCTCTGGCAAACTATGGTCTCCTGCAAATTGGCTTGGGTGCTCTCCTTTCAATGGGAAAATTGCAGGCAAAGACAGAGGCACCTCATGGCAGTTGCCCATATACTGGTGAATGTTAGTGTGACATGCAGGAGCAAAATTAGGCAAACAGGATAGATTGATGTTGAAGATATTTGGCTGAGCAAGTTCTTCTAGCTTATACCTGATGCAGCAAGGTGAATTAATAAGGGAAACTGACAGTCATTTATACCTGCCAACATCAGCAGGCGTGTCAGCATGGCGGCAGAGAAAAGGTCACAGCTCATCTGCCACAAAGACAGCCAATGGTGAGGCTAAAAAGGACTCATTTTCAAGCATTGTTTGGATACTGTATACTCCATGGTGACAGACCAGAGTATTTTCCTCCTTCCATCCTCTCCCATCCCTTGACTCTTTAGCTCACTTGTAAGCGCTCACACTCTTTTCTCTTTCTAAAAACATGCAGACACAATAAATCAGACAGTTTAAGAAGACCCAGCCAGCCCAACACTGATCGATTTCACAGGGAAGTCGATGGGCTGCTAATAGAATTACAACTACCTGTCAAAACAGGGAAAACATATCTGTGACAGTGACAAAGGGCAACTCAATTTAAGAAGAGATCCCCCCCCCCTTCTTTCCATTCAGAAACGTAGATGTGGAGTAGTGGATGTCTTTGAGAGTCTGTAACTGTGAATAGAAACCATACACTTGTACTGTTACAGTTAAGGTTGTGTCAGGGCTTTGGAAGAGCATACTGACTTTCCCTCCCCCTTCCTCCCTTGGGATTTATCTGGTAATTGTAACTGTTTGCTCTGTAATGAAATATAACAGGGAGCTGCTGCCTGGAAACACATTTTATTAACTCTGCTATTCTAAATAAGTTGGTTGTATCCATTAAATAAATTAAATTTCCATGAACAGTGCATTTTCAGGTTTCCTGGTGTGTCTGTTGTTCAGGAGCTGTGCATTGCCAGGGACATCTAGCTGGCAAAACTTTATCTTATAAGTCAGCTTGATAATTTTTTGAGGCCTCATAGAACTTGGCAATGTGCCTTTTACTAAAAGCAACTTCTGTGTCCAGGCTTAAGTTCTTAAGCAAAGAGCTTAACCAAGAGCACATCTCATAGCCTAAATCCATTGTATAATAATGTGAGGCCTTAATCGATTAAGTACTTGGGGGTTTTTTTTGTTTGTTTGTTTGTTTTAAAAAAAATTTAACATGAATTAAGATACCATCCCCCCCCAAAAAAAATACATAGGTCTTGGAGTATGTGCAGCCAGAATATTCCTTGGGGACAAAAATGTTGTAGCTTTGTCTTATATCCTTTGGGCATGTTGTTAGGAGAGGCCATTGGTGAACTTGAACCACCAGAGAAGTGTGGCCTTTGAGTTAGCAGTACAACTCCTTATGGACTTTGCCACTAGAGCATTCTGTATGGTGTTATAGACAGAAGTTAAGAAATATGGTTCCAAGTCAGCTGGATCTATATATTCTATTCTTGAGCCCAGCCACTTACTAGTCTTTGAACTTGGGGAGGCTGCTAAGGCTATGTTTCTTATATTCTGTGAGACTATTAATAGTGCTTGTCTAGTAGAGTTGTGATAAAGAGTCAGTGAACCAGTTTATCAGTCCTGTGGTCCCTAGATACAGTAGAAAGGAGGCCTGTGGTATCAATAAGTTTTGTAATCTTCCCTTTGTAAGTTGGGCCAAGGGAAGAATGTTCTAACTAGTGGTTATTTTCCCCTTCTGGAAACCAAGTGAAGTTCAATACTGGTGTTAGATTAACAGATGACTAAGAAGAACTGCACTCCTCCTCACAACCCATCTCTACCACCTCCCTTGTATAGCTTAATGAGCTTCTAGATTATTCAACCATCTTTTCCATCTCTGCATTAGACACATATCTCACCCCTTATGGTTTATTGTCTGGGAAACAAGGATTTAAAGGGCTCAGGAAATACTTTGGGGTGTCTCTGATATTTTCTGCTTGGTGGATAGTAGCATTTTTCCCCCCCTGGAATTGCTTCCATGATTTTGCCTTTTGACCCAACTGCCTTTGCTGGTGATAGACTGCATGCACAGGCACTCATTTCTGCTGCATGCATCCTGTAGGGAAGGGTGGGAGCAAGATTTTGAGGATTCCTCAGGAATTTTAGAGTGTGACCAATTTTATACAAGAGTTCTGGTGGCATAGTAATCAGTAGGGAGTTGTGCTAATAACCCAAAGACCACATCTCTCTGGTGGTTTGAATCCATCAGTGGCTTCATGGAAGAAAGAGGGACAATTTCTTCCTATGTGATTTATAACCTCCAGAAACTCACCAAAGGGTCAGCAATGAATCAGTTTGATTTGCTGGCAATGAGTTTGAGTATGTGTGTTTATTTGTGTAGCAGACTGTCGAGTGGGTTTTCAGAGTCATTAAATTGCAAAAGAAGAGTATCTTTCTATCATGGAACAGCTGGTGAATTTGAACTATGTACTATATCTATCTATCTATCATCTATCTATCTATCTATCTATCTATCTATCTATCTATCTATCTATCTATCTATCATCTATCTATATCATCTATCTATATCTCTCTCATCTATTTATCTATTTATATATCTATATCATCTATCTATCATCTGTCTATCTATCTATCTATCTATCTATCTATCTATCTATCTATCTATCTATCTAGATCTATGGTTTTCACAATTACTTTCTATGTGTAAGAGAGTTGGACAATTACTAAGGATGATAGAAGAGGAATTAATGCCTTAGAGTTGTGGTGCTGAAAAGAGTCATGAATATACCACTCAGAAAAGAGCAAGTAAACACTGCATGGCTCAAAATCAGGATAGTAGTTTGTCAGAGATGTGTTCTTTTTCCATACTTTGTCAATATATATGCAGAACATATAATTTGGAAGGCTGGCCTTTATGAGGAAGAATGTGGCATCAAGATTGGAAGAAGACTCATCAACAACCTATGTTATAAAGATGACATAACTTTGCTTGCTAAAACTGAGAAGGACCTGAAGCGCTTACTGCAAAAGATCAAGGACTGTAGTCTTCAATATGGATTGAAGCTCAACATCAAGAAAACAAAGATTCTCACTACTGGGCCAGTTGGAAATACCATGATAGATGGAGAAGAGATTGAAGTTAACAATAACAGCTTACTCGGCTCCACAATCAATATTCTTGGCACCAGCAGTCAGGAAATCAAAAGGCAAATTGCTCTGGGGAAATCTGCTGACAGGGACCTCTCCAGAATACTGAGTGAGAAGCAACAATGTCAGTCTGGAGACTAAGGTGCACTTGATGCAGGCCATGGTCTTTACAATTACTTGTTATACGTCAGAGAGCTGGACGATGATTAAGGATGTCAGAAGAATTGATACCTTTGAGTTGTGGTGCTGGAAAGAGTCTTGAACATTCCACGGACTGCAAAGAAAACATATAAGTCTGTCCTGGAGAGTGTGAAACCAAGTTTCTCCTTAGAGCCTAGGATTTTGAAACTCCATCTCACATACTTTGGGCATGACTGGTCCTTGGAGAAGAACATCATACTTGGAAATGTGGAGGGACAGTGTGAGAGGAAGACCCCACATGAAATGGATTGATACAGTAACTGGGGTAATGGGGGTAAGTGTGTAGGAGTCAGTGAGACTGTGTCAGAATAGTGCAGGCTTCAGCGCTGTTGCACATAGGGTTGCTCTGAGTTGCAGGTGACTCGAAGGCACATAACAACAGGCAGAAAGTGGTTTAAATCTAGTGGATTTAGATGACACGCCTTAGGTTTGCAGCACAGCTTCTTACCACTAGGCCACCAGAGTACATAAACACATACTTATTTCTCTTCTCTCAGACTAAATGTTCTTCTCAAGAACATTTCATATAGAGTTAGTAATAAAACAATAATAAAACTTAGTTAAAAACCCTAAAACATACAACTTGGCCCAGCTGCTTCAGAATGATTTTTATAAGACAAAGATTTCAATAGGCCACTATGATTTTCTGCTATCAGCTTACATTTCCATGCCTCTCTTGGGCACAAACCCATGCTTTGTACTGCAGCTCCATGAGATTCTTCCTGGAGCTGTCTCAGTTTCAGAGCTATCACATTAGCATCACCGCTTGACATGAACAAAATATTGACTACAACTTAAATTTCTGTTCTATTTTACTACTTTCCCTCTTAATTACCTGAAAAGAAGGTATTCTGGTACGATATCTAACTCTATGGGTAAAGGCAAAAAAGTGGAAATTTCTCCTATTATTGATAGGACAAGGGTTCTCTCTTTGTGTAAATAGGATAATTATGTGTTGAGCTCATAATTAGAAAATTTTTACATTATTACCTTGCAAATATGTCTTCATTATACTCATAGATCAATTTCATGCTCTGAGGGATGAAGAGCATGATGGCCTGTGGGCTCGGTACTGGGATATTTTAAGTATGCTAGAACTGGAGGAGGAGAGCTGAGCGATTTAAGATCTCTGTATTAGCCTCTGCATTGAAGTTCTTTGTGTAAGTCTATACCCTCTGCCTCAAATCCCTTTTGCTTCTGTGAGAGTAGAACCTAAAAATAGTGCTTCTGCATATTTCTGTGTTAAAGAAGCCACTCTGAGAAAGCTACGCATTACATGATTAAAAAATATGACTTTTTAAAAAAAATTAATTCCAATGACCATTTACAGAGATTTTGGATTTCCATTCATTCATTGTTTCATTTTTCTCCCAGCCTACCCCACCCCACCCTCAGTTCCCTCTTCTTGAAAAGCAAAAGAAAAAAAAACTCCTTCATTGATATACTATCCCCCTGCACCCCCCTACCTCCACCCCGAGTATATTCCACTTAAAAAGCAAAATTACAGATACAGTAAAAAGACCAGGAGTTTCAGAGAAAGGAGGGTGAAATGAATAGGTGAAGCACAGGACAGTATTAGAGTAGTGAAACTTTTCTGCACAATACTGTCATGGTGGATACATTACAGTTTTACATTTGGTAAAACCCATAGAATTGTACAACACAGTAAGTATAAACTATGAACATCAGATGATAATAAGAATGTATTCATATTGGTTCATCAGTTGCAATAAATACATAACACTAACACAAACCAATAAAATCTATCACAGTTCAATCAATTTTGAATCATATTAATTCCATTTGTTACTGAATAACATTGCTCCATAGGATTCTTTTTGTCTGTAATCTTTATGAAAGCATAATATGAGGCTTCCTTCTGTCGTTCCACAGACTGGGTTCAATGGACAACTTTTAGGGCAGAAGTAGATTCAAATCGTTTGTACCAATGCAGAACCTTACAGTGAAAGACCCCAAACTAGGGCTTTTCCCAAACTGGGCACGACCCTGAGCAACTCACACCAGATCCACTCGCTGCAATCACAAGAGGCTTTATTGACAAAGCTTCGGGACGACTTGTATCTCACGTAGGAGACAGGGAAGTTGACCCCGAGCCCAAAAAAGCAAGGGAATTTATACAAGATCTAGGGGTTCTTTGGCGTGGAATTAGCTCATTGGCTCTTTGGAAAAGGAGAAGTTCAATTTTAGGTCAGTTACCTGCTGCTGACGTTAGTTAAAATATGGTTTTTGCCAGTAATTGTTTTTTCAGTTTGTGGTCAGCTAGTTCCTGGAACACAAACATTCACACAAGATCAAAGGTATAGGTTCTTACAATACAGATCAAAGGTATAGGTTTTTACAATACTTGGGTGTGTGGGGACATTGTTTAAAAAATTTTCCTTTCAACAGTAATGCAAAATATCAGGAATGGGAAAAGTTGAGTGCTGGGAGGGAAGTGGGTACATGGTATCATCTGTATGTTTTGGACATATTTTTTAAAAATCCCAAAACTGCCCTAAAATGAAAAAAAAGTTTATTAATTTAAAAACTAATACCTAGTTACATCTCTCTTTTAAACGGTTCTCTCCCTCCTCTGCTTCAGTGCAGTATACATTATTGAACCCATCTTAAAAGAGAGATGTAACTGGGTATTTCTGTCATCACAGGAGACTAGAGCGAGGGCTGCATGGTGGAGGGGACCTGGGGGAGGGTTTGTAAAACAATGAAAGAATCTTTTCTTTTACTTTTCCATAATTTTTGGACTCATGTACTTATAACTTGTTAGTCAAATTTGTGTCTTCTAGGTTGCAACACCCCCATGATACATCTTGAAGGATATGTACATGTACAGCCAAGCACAATCAATAAGAGTGCATCTGAATTCCAAAATCAATCTCCATAATAGTCTATGTGTTTCCTACTGCCAAAGGGGCCCTTTAGAGTAGTGAGAGAAGATCTTCACCCTGAAACCCACAGCGTCCCTTTTCAGCAGGAAGTAGCTAAGAGAATATGCCGTCCCCTTTTCCTTATGACTCAGGGTGAAGTCTCTCTCAGGGAGGAGTGATAGGGAATGGCAAAGGATACACTGACAAAGAAGATTAATCAGAACTGGCTTTGACAAGTACTGTGGCATTTGGACAAGAACAAACTGGGAGGAGGGTAGAGAGAATAGTGCAACAATGAATGAGTGGAAGCCCAAAATCTCTGTAAATGTTTATGAAAATTAATAAAATATAATTATAGAAAAAAACAACAACAACAACAACAACAAAAACCTAATACCTAAAAGAATTAGCACAATCTAAGCTTTATGTTCAGGAAATTCTTTGCTAATCTCAACATTTGATATCAGTGTTGTCACACCCAAGTTCAGAAGAGCAAACATTCCTGGGTCTGGGTATCTAAGGTTTATCATTCAAAGTGTCTTTCCTAGCCAATGATAAACTGTTTAATTTGTACTGAAATAGCTGTTGTATTAAGGAGAGAGGATTAGGATGGGATACAAGCCCCAGCCTACTAGGTTTATATAAGCATATGGGAACTCAGTGCCGGTTCTCTTTTGGCAATTCCTGCCTTCAACAGATCATCTACAACACTCATCAGTCTCTGCAAAATCAGCCTACACACCTACAGTCACATGAATAATTTTCCTGATGGATGTGAGTCTCTGGGAGACCTTCCCATGAACCTATGAAACCATAAAACATACAGAATCTGGGAAATAGAACAAAGGAGGAGATGCTGATGTAAAAAATCCTGGAGTTATTCAGTAAGTCTAGCATTTAAGACAATGCTGACATGACAGTTCTTATAACTGGTCTGCTATTAATCTTAGCAGAACAAAGTATGAATACACCAGGCAAATGTCTGAGCAAAGTATCAACCCTATTATCTGTGTTCTAAGAGATAAAAAGGGGTAGGTAGAATATGTAGCAAAGGGTCAAGTAAACTATGCCCATTTCTTACCTCTTATTTCCCTCAGGCCAGTTCCAACGCTGGTAGACCCTCCATTGGGTTTCTGAGGTCATAAATGTATATGAGAGGAAACTTCCCATTGTTTTCCTGGGAAGCAATCTGTCAAGTTGGAACCATTGACTTTTTGATTGGCAGTCAAGAATAATATTTGCTACAGTACGAGGGTTCGTTTCCCACTTCTTGGCAGTGTATGATGTATAATGATGGAGAGCCCAAAGAAAACATTTGCTATAGAGCAATTACAGAATGCACAGAAAGTATTTTTTTTTAATTTTTTTTTTTTGGTTATTTTTTAGAACAACAAGCAAGGACCCTCCAAAGTGCCCTTGTTCAATAATTTCCTCCTCTGCAGGTTCTCTTCCCTACTCCTCCACTCAAGGGACCTGTCGTGCTATCTCTTCCAGCACAGAATTAAAACTGTCACGGGAATACTGGTTAATTGCTGAGCAGCTAATCAGAATTGTAAAGGTCAGTGATAACAAGCAACAACTTACTCATGTTCACAAACTGCAGGATGTGACAAAAGCAATTTAACTTGATAAATGCACTTTAGAAATCTATTGAGTTTATTTTCTCTCCCTCAGGCTCTTTCTGTCCATCTTCTTCTGTCCCTTTCAAAAAGAAACCTGATTCTGTTCCCTCTTGAGGTTTTGTTTCTTTGTATTCCATGGTCCTGTTTGATCCTCTGGCTACTCTCCCCTTTCTTAGTTACACACAGGCAGAAGACCTTAGATATTTCTTTCCTTTGTATCCTTCTATCCTTTTCCTTTTCCCACTCCTTTCTTCTTCTCTTACTCTCAACATTTGCCTGTCTTTTCCCCACTAACACTCACTGCTGCTGAGTCAATTCTGATTTATAGTGACCTTCCACTGAGTTTCTGATGCTGTGAATTTTGATGAGACCAGACTGCCAATCTTGCTCTTACGTAGTGGCTGGTGGTGTATTAGAATCAGCATCCTTTTTGTTGGCAGCCTGACATGCCACACACTGCACTCTATAAACCACTCATTGTTGCCCAGCCTAGTCAGAACCCACTTGTAGTTGACCCTTCACTAGGCTTCTGATGTGGTAAATCACACAGAAGGAAATTGCCTGTCTTTTTCCTGAGGAGCCACTGGTGGATTGGAACCATCAGAGGAGCTGAAACACCAGAGAAGCTTGTTCTTTAACTTAGCTGCACAATCCACTTTAAACTATGCTATAAGTCAGTAAAAGGAACCACAGTTTTGTGGCCTGGTTTCAGTTGCATCTATAAGACTCTTCAAGGTCCTATTTAGACTAATTTTCTCTCTGGAAACATGGTGTGAAGAGGGCAAGAGTACTGCCTCACATGAGTTCTGCACTTTTGTGTCTTTTGTGGTTGGGCTTTTCTTGAGTTCTACTGTTACCTGAGGAGGCCACATGAGCAAGACCTCCATCACCATTGCTAGTTTGGAGCCCTGGAGAGTAGATCTTTAGGCCCCAGAGATTGTAAGTCTTTGCTGTACCTGAATAATGTATGGCTGCCAGCTGTTATCCTTGGAAGGAGGGAGAATGTCCTGTGATCCACTTTGGGTCACACATTGCATTCTAGGATTGAAGTCTCTCTCTGGGAGCCCTGTATCAGAGTCCCAGAAGGAAACAGATGGCACTGTTATATGGGGTTGTTGAGGAAGGCTTGAAGGAGGGACTGTCTTCAAAAGTGTTGTCAGTTATTAATGTCTTCCAAAACTTTTTTCTACTGCCTTGTTAATTATAATTATATGCTAAAAATAATCACAGAAAGGTCTATATGTTGGATATATAAATCAGATGCTTGGAAAGTGTTAAACTTCCTTTTTTATACGTAGAATCAAAATATCAAATATTTAAAAGGCCTACATGTTTCACAGCCTTATCTCCAGTCCCCCCGCCCCCACCCCAGCTTGATCTTCAGGCTTCAGGATCCTAGACCCTAAATTATGCATTCTATTTGTTTCTCAAAGAGGGTCCAATTGTTTTCCTCCAAAGAGCGTCTGCACATGTTGGTCTCTGTGCCTAGAGTTGTTGTTGTTGTTATGTGCCATCAAGTCACTTGGTGCCTAGAATAGTTTTTATTTATCTTTATCTGGTTAAAATTTTTTATTTCTCAGATTTCAGCATCATTTCTACAGTGTGGTCTTCTCTGAACCCACAGTCTGTCTTAGTTATGCTTTACTACACACACACACACACACACACACACACACGTACAACATTAACTATATTTTCTTCACAGAACTCATCTCAATTAGCAGAAAGTAAGAATATATCCTTGCATGGACTAAAGATGAGAGTGACTAGTTTAACTTTTTGAATGTGAGATTTGATGTGGGGCATGTTCTAAAATTACATGATAGTTTTAATATCCATCTCCCCTGTTATGTAACAGTAAGGATCAAAATGTGGTTTTGAATACTGAGCTTCCTCTGGGTCTAGCCCACAATAAATAAAAGTAAATTAGCATAAATCTTCCATTGTTATAGAGTTGATTCAAACTCATAAACAGCTCTAGTAGATAGGGTAAACTGTCTCGAAAGTAAGTATTTATGGAAGCAGATTGTTACAGCTTGGAGCAGTTGGTTTGTTCAAGCCATTGACCTTTGTGTTTCCAGTCAATCAGGCCTCAGACTTTTGGGTTTCCAGGCAAGTACACGGACACTGTGCCACAAAGTACTTACTCTATAC
This sequence comes from Elephantulus edwardii, assembly GCF_000299155.1. NCBI lineage: Eukaryota > Metazoa > Chordata > Mammalia > Macroscelidea > Macroscelididae > Elephantulus > Elephantulus edwardii. Next base: position 31,513,074 of record NW_006399763.1, on the reverse strand, counting down.
TAGATACTTGAGTTATACAACTTACTTAAATATTTCCCACAGGTTTGTTAGGCTGGCATTGGGAAACCATATCCTGTGGGCCAAATCTAGCTGATGCCTTTTTTTCTCAGTAAGCTTTTACTGGGACATTTGTTGTTGGTGCCATTGGCTTTTAGTGATGACAGACAACAGAAGGAAGCCCTGCTCAGTCAAGCATCATCTTCGCAATCATTGATATGTTTGAGTCTATTGCTGTAGTTGCTGAGTCGGCCCATCTTGTTGAAGGTCTCCCGGTTTTACACTGAACTTTTGACATTTCCAAGCATGATGTTTTTTTCTAAGGAATGGCACCTCTTTACAACTTGTCGAAAACTTGAGATGAAGTTTACCGTTCTTGCCTCTATGGAACACTCTGGTTGTATTTCGTCCAAGACCGATTTGGCTGTATGGCAGCCCCCAGAATGTTAAATATCCTTCACTGGCACAATGATTCAAAGGCATCAGTTATTCGTCAGTATTTTTTTTCCCCTAACTTTCATATGTATTTGAAGAAATAGAAAATACCATAGTATTTTGGTTAAGTGCACCTTAGTCTTTAAATTGACATTCTTGCTATATAGTACTTTAAAGAAATCCTTGACAGAAGATTTCTCCAATGTAATACATCTTTTGATTTCTCGACTACTGCTTCCATGAGTGTTGTGTATCCAAGCAAAATTAAATCATTGACAAATTCAATCCTTTCTCCCTCTGTCACAATGTCCACGGGTGAGGATTTTTGTTTTCCTGATGTTAGGGTGTAACCTGTATTGAAGGCTGTGTTATTTGATCTTCAGGAAGTGCTTCAAGTCTTCTTCACTTTCTGCACCCAAAGTTGTGTCATCTGCATAAGGCAGGGTTTTGATGAATCTTCCTCTAATCCTGAAGCCACATTCTTCTTCATATAGTTACTATTGTTATGTGCTATTGAGCATCATCTGCAACTCATAGAGACCTAAGTACAATAAGGTCTAAAGCCTGCTCTGTTCTGAGTCAGTCTCACTGACACGGACACCCTATCCCCACTGATCTAGTCACTGTATCACTCCATCTCATCAGGGATCTTCCTCTCCTGTGCTGTCTCTCCACCCTTCTGAGCATGATGTCCTTCTCCAAGGATCAGTCCCTGCTGGCCACATACCGAAAGTATGTGAGACAGATCTTCAAAATCCTAGCCTCCAAGGAGAGAGTTGGTTTCATTCTCTCTAAGACAGACCTATTTGTTTACTTGGCCATCCATGGTATGCTCAAGACTCTTTTCCAGCACCACAACTCAAAGACATTCTTTTATCATCTTTATTCATTATCTAGCTCTCTGATGCATAGCAAGTAATTGGGAAGAGCAGGGACTGGATCAGGCAAACCTTAATCTCCAGACTGATATAATTGCTTCTCAGTACTCTGAATAGGACCCTGACAATAGATTTATCCAGTGCAATTTGTCTTTTGATTTCCTGACTGAGGTGCCAAAAGTGTTGATTGTAGAACTGAACAAGCTGTAGCTGTTAACAATCTCAATCTCTTCTACATTCATCCTGGTGCTTCTAAGTGGCCCAGTGGTGAGAAACTCAAATTATTTGCTAAAAAAAATAGGATTATCAAGTATGGAGAAAACATACAACTTTGATGCACACCTTTCCTGATTTTAAACCATGCAGTATTACCTTGTTCTGCTCAAAGGATTGCTTATGTATAGGTTTCACAAGATCACAATTAAAGTGTTCTCGGATTTCCATTCTTCTCAGTGTTATCCACCATTTATTATGTTCCACACAGTCTAATGTTTTTGTATAGACAATAAAACACAAGTAAACCTCTTCCTGGTAATCTTTGCTTTCAGCCAATACCCTTTTGGCATCAGCAATGATATCCCTGTTTCATGACATCTTCTGAATCCAGCTTGACTTCCTGGCAGTTGGCTGTCCATTGACTCTCAGTGAATGCAATGTTCAGCTGGTTTTGAATAATCTTCAGCAAGATTTTATTTGAGTGTCATATTAATGATTTTGTGGATAGTTTCCATATTTCCTTTTGGATTGCTTTTTTATTTTGGAAAGGGAATAAATATGGTTTTCTTCCATTTGGCTGGCCAGGTAGCTGTCTTCCAAATTTTTTGACATAGACTAATGAGCATGTCCAGAGCTGCATCTGTTTGCTGAAACACTCAATTGGTATTCCATCAATTTCTGAGGCTTTTATTTTTGCCAATTCTTTCAGTCCAGCTTGGATTTCTTTCTTCACTTCTATTAGTTCTTGTTCATATGCTACTTTCTGAAAAGGTAGCATATAGGTGAGGAAGGTAAAATCAGCAAGTTTCAGTAATTTTTTCATACTTGTTTTTCAAGTGGCAAAGCTGAGTTTCCAAATTACCCAAACCCAAATTCATTGCTGTTGGGTTGATTCTCACTCATAATGACCCTACTGGAGGGGTAGAACTGCTCTATAGAACTTCCAAGACTGTAAATTTCTGTAGAGGAAAAATGTTACATCTTTATCCTTCAAAAACACAGCTGGTAGAAATTTAATCCACTCAAACTTTCGATCAGCAGATAAACTCTTTAACGATTGCATTACCAGGGATCCTTTCAAAATCACCACACTCTTTTTTTCACATCTCTCCAAAAACCTCCCATCTCCTTGCTTACATCTATGTAGGGGAGTGGAACAAAATTCATGGACCATAAAAGAGTGAGAATTCTGTGATGGACAAGATAGGACAAACATTCTAGGCTAAGACACAGGAGCATAAGAGAACTTAATGTGTTTAGGAGATAGGGTGATTAAAACATGGTAGTGGTGATTCGGGATAAGATGGGATAAGTTGACAAAAACTGATAAAAAAAACCAGCTGGAGGATCAGTTCTGACTTGATGGCAGTGAACAACAAGAATAACAGACACTTTAAAAGACAAAATGAACATAATATGACTATTTAAAATAATTTTGGTTTTTAGTTAAATGTTCACAATACTTTTGAATGCCTTATAATAGTGATTAAGTTTAGTGACTGCAATATTGATGATATGCTTAATTACACTTGCCTTAACACTTAATGATACAGTGTTTGTGAAGGGTATGATTTAAAGATTAATTTTTGAGAGGGTTACCCTCACCAACATAGAGTTTTAAAGGTTGTTGCAGTTGAAATGATGATCTACATAGATGTGTAGTTCAAGTGGAGCGAGTACATTGTTGGTTTCACTTATGAGAACAAAAGCCTCCACCAGTTATGCAAAGGGTCTTATTTTAATTCATCTCATGTGCTTAAACTTTCCCTTCTATAAATTGCTTACCAATTTGATTCAAATGATTCAGAAGGTGCTTTGTTCTTAATTATTACACAATATATTGTCTTGTTATTCATTGATATTATTAACATTTTTTAAATCCACAACTTCTTTGAAATATCTCTTTAAGCTATCTGTCCACTTTATTATTTACAATTATTCTACAAGCTGTGTAAATTAATCTCAACTAGCATATTAAATAATGGTTGGGGAGCAGATGGAAATAAGGAGATGCATTGCACTGGGACCTTTCCAAATTATTGAGGAGTAATGATGTCAGTTTGAGGACTAAGGTGCATCCACTTCAGGCCATAGTCTTTCTGATTACTTGCTATGCTCCTGAGAGCTGGGCAATGAATAAGGATGATGGAAAAATAATTGACACCTTTGAGCTGTGGTGTTGGAAAAGAGCATTGACCATCTCATGGTTACCCAAGAGAACAAATAGATAAGTCTTGGAGAAGGTGCAGCCAGAAAGCTCTTTGGAGGCAAAAATAATGAAAGTTTTCCTCACATACTTTGGGTATGTTGCTAGGAGGGGCTAGAGAAGGACTTGATGGTGGAAAGGGTTGAGGATTGGCAAAGGAGAGAAAGACCCTCAACCAGATGGATTGAAACGGTGACTGCTGCAATGGGCCATAATGTGTCAGGAAATGTGTGGATGGCATAGGATAGAATAAGGTACATATCTTTTGTTCACAGGTAGCTATGAGTCGTACTTGACTCAATACCGCCTAACAACAACTGCACATTAAACTCAATTATGTTATAATATTCTCAGTAAATTAATGACTGAGAGCTCCATTGTAAAGTCCTCCAAGTCAATTCACCTACTATTAGCAACTTTTATTATTTTATTAAGTTTTGTTTTTGTTGTTCCTAGTGATTTTTAACTGAGTGAAGCTATATGCAACAGAATGAAGCAAGGCCTTATCTTGTGTTATTCTCACAATTGTTGCAACCACTATGTCAAGCCATTTCGTTGGAAGTCTTTCTTTTTTTCCAATGGCCCTATACTTCACACTGACCCTATATTTTACAACCTTGATATTGTTCTCCAAAGATTGTTCCTTTCTGACAACATTTCCAAAGTATATGAGTCCAAGTCTTACCATTCTCACTTGTAAGAAAGATTCTGACTATAGTTCTCCTAAAATGAATTTGTTCATTCAGATTGAAAATGCAAAGAGAAGTTTTAACATTTTCCACCCACAATTCCACTTTATTTTATATCATACTGAATATTGGAAAGTAGCCATACATTTTAAAATGATAGACTGGTGATATGATAAAAAATTTAGTTTATCTTTGGGATTTTGTTGTGTGGCTCTCGATGTTGTTGTTAAGTACAGTCAAGTTGGAATTGACCATAAATGTTTTCAGAGGGAATAAATCACGGGAGGAGATTACTCATCTTTCTTCTGTGGAACAACCAGGAGATTTGAACTGTGTGCCTTTGAGTTAGCAGCGTACCTCCATACCACTAAGCCATGAGTGTTTCCTAAAGTGTCTTGTAGACACTTTAAATGTTTTCTTAAATTTTTACTGTGTGAGTAGTCAAATAAATCAATCAACTTCAAAGAATATTATTCAAATATCTTCAGAGTAGGTAACTAATATGAGCCCGTGACAAATTGGCTAACTTCAGTTGAATTCTAATTTCATCTATCATACCTCCTGGGGCTTTGTCCTTTAGATTATAAAATAATGTGTTTGGACACAAGAAGAGGGTTGTGAGGACACTTAACAGGCCGTGTGGAAAAAAAATAGTTGTATTCTGCAAGAGATGGAGTGGGGTTGGTTTTTTTTTTTTTTGTGACCATACTAAAGATAACATTTTAGTAGTATGTTGTTGGGTACTGTTGAGTCAGAACTGACACATAGCTGACACTCCAGTGGATTTTCAGAGGCAATTAATTGCTCAGAAGATTACCCAACTTTCTCCTGAGGAGCAGCTGGTGGATTTGAACTGAGTGCCTTCAGGATTACAGTGCAGCTTCTCGCCACCAGGCCACCAGAGTTCCCTAACAGTGTGTTGTTAAGTGCTTGTGACTCATAGTGATGCTATGTACAACAACTCTGCACCTTGCTCTACCTTCAGCCAATTTCATTGTCTCTGATATACCTACCTCCATCACTCCAGTTTTAAATACAAAAGAATTAGGAGCAAACTTTCAGTAAAGAGTTAACCTATGATGCCTATGAGAAACCAATGGAGAGAGTATTGAAGGATGCAATTACTCTCAGAAAACTATTTGATTAAGGTTGCAATGAGAAGGTTCCAGGAAGTTCATGACAAAAACACTTTTTTTTGGGTGCAAAGTGGTCTTGGAAAACTTATAGTGGGTTTATGCTGGCTGGCTCCAAGAAGTCCGAGGATTAACAGCTTACAGAAGCAAGTTAGTTTGAATTGTTCTTTCAGCTGAAATGTCTGAAGACTCGTGATAACCCAGTGATTGATTAGACAAAGCCTTGTGAATGTCAACAGATCAGAAAAATAGCTTGTTAGTTCCAAATATTTCTATATAAAAGAATCCTGAAAAATCTAATAGGCAGGAGATACATTGTACTTTAACGTTATCTTCTTCAGTCTGAACTATTTATCAATAGAAAGATCATGGGCTTTTTTACATTTATAGTAGAAAGAATTATTAGCATTGATTCCACACTGAAAGAATAGAAAGAAAAATACTAATAAGTGATAAATGACTAAGTTATATTGTGCTATTGTTATGTGCCATTGAATCAACCATGACTCAGTGAGACCCGATGCACAATAGCTCTGAACCCTGCTCTATCCTGAGCCAATCTTACTCTCTGACACACTTACCCTCATTAACCCAGTTACTGTGTCAATCCGTCTCATCAGGAGAAGTTGTGTTAGCTGTGAAATTATACCCTATTAAAGTTTTAATGAAAAATATTTGAGGTTTTATTTTTTTAAAATATAAACATATGACAATAAAGCACTGATGCTACCTTGAAACATGAAGAGAAAACAAGTACAATTGGTTATTGAGAAATGTTTTTGTTTCTGTTAGGTGCCGTCAAGTTGAGTACAACTCATAGCAACCCTATGAACAAAAGATCTGAACTCTGTTCAACTCTGCTCCATCTTCATACTTCCTGACATAGTAAAGCCTATTGCAGTAGTCACCTTGTTGATCCACCCAGCTGAGGGTTTTCCTTTCCCTTGCCAATATTCCTGCTTCCCAATATATGTCCTTCTCCAAGGAATAGCACCTCCTAGCAAAATGTCTAAAGTATGTGAGGTGAAGCCTTATCATTCTTGCCTCCAAAGAACACTCTGGCTGCACCCTCTTCAAGACATATCTTCCTTTTGTTGTTTTTTTTCTTTCCCCACCCCCCTACTAGTTTATTTACACAACTTGAATGCAAATTTGAACAAATTCAATTTCTCTCATCCCTGGACCATCAAATTGTACAACCCAATGATTAATTTCCCCCTCTCCCTGCGCATCCACATCCCTCTGCTTGCAGCCACTCCCACCCCTCCTGGATGCTTATACTCATTCTACACTAATGGTTTTATACAATATTTATCCCTGTGAAACTGTGCTCATTCTGCATAATGCTCTCCAATCCCTCCCAAGTTAGGTAATAATTTACAAAGTTATTGCTCCTGCATGCTGCATAGTATTCCATCGTGTGAATGTACCATAATTTCTCAATCCATTCACTTGTGGTTGGGCATTTGGGTTTTTTCCACGTTCTTGTGATGATGAACAATGTTGCTATGAAAATTGGTGTACAAATCTCAGTTTGTTCCTCAGTTCTCATTTTCTCAGCATATGTTCCAAGTAGTGGAATAGCTGGGTCATATGGAATGTCTATGTTTGAAGAAGTGCCAAACTGCCTTCCAGAGTGTTTGCACCATTTTACAATCCGACTAACATTGTATAAGAGTTCCTCTCTCACCACATCCTCTCCTGTTATTGTTATCCTGTTAAACATTGCCACTCTTACTGGTGTGAGATGGTACCTCATTGTGGTTTTGATTTGCATCTCTCTTATTGCCAGTGATTTGGAACATTTCTTCATGTGTCTGTTTGCCATTCAAATATCTTCTTCTGTGAAATTTCTTCTTCCATATTTTCCAGGCCCATTATGTAATTTAGTTATCAGTCTTTTTCTTGTGGAGGCCCAGGAGTATTCTGTAAACTTTGTTATAAGACTCTTGTTTGAGATAGTATTATCCAATGTTTGTTTCCAGTCTGTAGGTTTTCTTTTCACCCTGTTGGAAGAATTTTTTGATGTGCATAGGGATTTAATCTTTAGGAGATCCCATGCATCAATTATATCCTCTTTAGACTGTGCATTTCTGGTTGTATTTGGCAGTCTCTTTATACCTTGGACTAGCACTTCTAAGCTTGATCCCAGTTTGTCTCTTATGAATGTTATGGTTTTGGGCTTTACTCCCAGGTCTCTGATCCATCTTGAGTTCATTTTTGTGTATGGTGTGAGATGTGGATCCTGTTTCAGCTTTTTGCAGGTGGAACTCCAATTTTGCAAGCACCATTTGTTGAAGATATTGTAATTTCCACATTTGATAGCTTTGATTTCCTTGTTGAAAATCAGTTGATCATAGATAGCTGGGTCTGTTTCTGGATTCTCAATTCTGTTCCATTGGTCATGTGCCTGTCATTGTACCAGTACCATAGTGTTTTGGTTACCACTGCTGTGTAGTAGGTAGGTTTTGAGGTCAGGGAATGCTATGCCTCCAATCTCATTTTTGTTTCTCAGAGGTGTATTGCTTATTCAGGGTCTCTTGTCTCTCCAAATAAATTTGATAATTTCCCTTTCAATATCTTTTGTTCTCTTGGCCATTTATGGTATGTTCAGTGCTCTTCTCTCACACCACAGCTCAAAGGTATCAATTCTTTTCCTGTCATCCTTATTCATTGCCCAGCTCCCCAATGCATAGAAAGTAAACAGGAAGACTATGGCTTGAATCAGACATGCCTTCAAATTGACGTCACCACTCCTCAGTATTTTGGAAAGGTCACTATTTGCAGATGTGTGGCAACAGGATTGGAGGAGGACTCATCAATAACCAGTCTTATGCAGATGACACAACCTTGCTTGTTGAAAGTGATGAGGACTTGAAGCACTTGTTGCAGAAGGTCAAGGATGAGTCCTGATGATGTATCACAACATCAAGAAAACAGATTCTTACTTCTGGACCAATAAGCAACATCATGATGGATGGAAAAGAGATTGAAACAGTTAACAGCTTCATCTTGCTTGGATCCACAATTAATGCCCTTGGCAATAGCAGTCAGGACATAAGGAGCCACATTGCACTGGGAAAATCTTGAGAAATAGAAGTTGTAAAAAAAATATCAACCTAAGATAAATTTAATCGCTATTTTGAACAAAAAACATTTTGTGAGTTTACTTTGCAGGCTACATACTCAGCATATGGGGGACTTCTCTCATTAAAATGGTAGCATTTTGTCACCCCACCCATATCCTGAGAAAATAATTTTGAGGATCTTTTTATAAAATAATTATGTAAAGAGTTTATTGCTTCATTTCATATTTTCCAATTACTATAATTATATGAGTTTAGAAGACAAGAGAAATTTTAAAAATAAAATACTACTCTGAAGCTGCAAATAGCTTTCTTTATGGCATCCACATCTAGAACCATGCAAAAAGATTTTTGAAGGATTGCAAAAATAAATGTTATGGCATAGGAAGAAAGAATATATATATAAAGTGATCAAGAGTCTTAAGGCAGAAGCTTTAGCCAGGTACCAAGATATGATCAATAGCAGAGAGTAGAATGAACAGTGAGATAAAGTAGCTTTTAGGAATTCTATAGCGGATGATTAAAATCTGACTGTGTGACTCTTTGATTCTTCAATAGTTTTGAGAAAAGAGCTGAGAGAGTGAATATTTGTGTACAGAGGATTTTGTGCAACAATTTCTTTGGAGAGAGTTGCCTTGCATGCTAACAATGATAAAGTGAAGCACTTATGTAGGTCAAAGACTACAGCCTTCAGTATGGTACAGAGTTGAATGTGAAGAAAACAAAAATTCTCACAACTGAATAAAAAAGTAACAACATAATAAAAAAAGAAGAAATTGAGAATGTCATAGATTTAGTTCTACTTGAATTAATAACCAATGTGTATATTAGCAGCAATCAAGAAATCAAATGACATATGGCAGTATGCAAATTTACTATAAAAGGCCTCTTTAAAGTTTTAAAAATACTTCACTTTCATGATCTAGGTGTGCTATCCAAAACAGTGTTTTTTTTTAGTCACCTTATATGCTTGCAAATGTTGGACATAGAAAAAAGGAAGACAGAAAAGTACTGATATGTCAAAACCTGGGGGTTGACAAAGAACATTGATTGTGCCATGAATTGCCAGAAGAATTAACAAATCACTCTTGAAGGAAATGGAGCCAGGATGTCCTTTGTAAGTGAGGATGTCTGACTTTGACTTCTGAACACATTATCAGGAAAGACTAGTCACTAGAAAAGGACACCATGTTTGCTAAAGTAGAGGCTAACTGAAAGCTCAGTCAGTTTGATACAATAGTCACAACATTGGATTGAAGGATGGCAACAGTTATGAAGATGGTGCAGGGCTGGGTGGTATTTCATTCTGTTATACAGACAGTCATTCTGAGCTAAAGCTTACTTGATTGAATTTAATAACAGAAACCTTCAAGGGGGAGGACCAGGAGAATGACATTCTGTCTTTGCCTCTTGTTTCTAGACTGATGGCAGAGGCTGCAACAAGACCACTAGGAGATCTTGGAATGTATCCTGTGAAACTAGCCAGTTTCTGTGGGCAGTTATCTGTTTCCTGCCTGTAAAATCTAGAATATGAAGGATAAGATGCTCAGCTGTCTTGTGTTCTGGAAGAGTGAATTGTTTCTGATGCACTGGGATTAGTTTATATTAACAGAATTTGTTTGGATAAAGAATTTGTGGGTATTTCCCATGATACATGTAAACCATGCATGAAAGAGAAACACACAGATCTTTTTAAGTCATGCTCGATAGTTCTAGCGAGAGAGGAGATGACACCTCAGCAGACAGACAGAAGCTGACGGTAATTGATGGAGTCTCAGTAGGAAATCAAGTGGCTGGTTAGACTAGAGATGTTATATGCGAGTTAGGAAGTGGCCACATTGGTGATGAATCACAATGAGCTCACAAATATGCCTTAAAAACAGTTTTATTTAACTAGTAAAAAAAATATATATATATATTTGCATCGATGATATTTTTCTAAGAACTATGTATATGGGATTAAAGTGTCAATAGCAACTCATAAGATTAGATTAGGGTGACAGTGAGCTTTTGTTAGTGGAGGAGGAACAGTTTGTAAAATTAAGGTGAAATAATTGTATAACTTGAAGTTATTGGATTGCACATATAGAGGTTATTAATTTTGATTTGTATATTCTTAACACCAACAGAATCAGATGAAAAGGCCTTAAGTGTCTGACAGTTCCAGAGAACAGGAGTTCATCTGGCAATGATATAAATGAAGTAAAAGCATTCTTTCTTCCCTTCGCTCACTGTAACCTTAGCAACACCTAGAGATCAAGATGAAGAGTTTGGAATTTTAAGAGAAAGTTTTGGGGAAGGTGAAAGAAGAAGATGATATAAGTATTGAATTAAACCTTATTTATGATCTAAAATAACCAGGGGCATTTTATAATTTAATAGTGAACTGAAGATTTATTAGACTGCTTAAGTTTGTCATCTAGAGAGGTCGAAGAACTTTTCCCTGTTGAATAATCTATAAAGGGTTACCAGGAGGAAAAAAATAAGTATGCCGATTATCTCTCCTGAGCCCTGCGTGTTCAACATATGCAGACCACTATCTAGGGACTCAGAAGAAAGACTGCAGCAGTTAGAAGACTTATGGATCATTGTTTCAGCTTCTCTCTTACTTTATTAGTAGGTCTGGGTCAGAGGTAGTGAACAATTGTAGAGGAAGATACTGTTGTAGACTAAACAGTGAGTGTTAGAGGGTCTGCAAGGAGGGGTGGTCAGTATTAACAGCTGGTCTAATAATGAACTATTACAAGGCTAGTAAAGTATCCTGTACCTGATGCTTCAAAACCAATACAATGTATACATTGCCCAAGGTTTTGAAGATTCTAATCCAAATAAGTTGCAGTACAAACAGAGCAAGAGATAACTGCAAGGTTTAAAACCATGGCTGTATCCTTTCCCCATACCTATTCAATCTGCATATTGAACAGACCATTTAATAAGCTGGAGTGTATGAAAGAGAATGTGGCATCAGGATTAGAAGAATCATAAAAAACTTGCATTATGCAGATGGATGTGCATAGGGATTTGAGTCTTAGAAGATCCCATTCATCTACTTTATCTTCTCCTGGTTGTAGGTTTTTCAGGATACTTGGAAGACTTTATGTTGTGGATTAGGACTTTTAGTGTTGTTCCTAGCTTTTCTGTAATGAAGTTTATAGTTCTTGGTTTTAGTCCTAGGTCCATGATCCACCTTGAGTTGGTTTTTGTGTATGGAGTGAGGTGTGGGTCTTGCTTGAGTCTTTTGCAGATACTTTTCCAATTTTGCCAACACCATTTGTTTAAAAGGCTGTCGTTTCCCCACTTCACTGATTTCATCTCCTTGTCAAAAATCAGTTGACCATAGATAGATGGGCTGATCTTCGGATTCTCAATTCTATTCCATTGATTTATGTGTCTGTCATTGTACTAGTACCATGCTGTCTTTACCACTATGGCAGTGTAGTAGGATTTGAAATCAGGGAGTGAGATACCTCCTACCATTCTTCTATTCTTAAGGAGTGCTTTGCTTATTTGGGGCTTCTTTCCATTCCAAATGAAACTGGAGTTTGCTTTTCCCATCTCGTTGAAGAATGGGATTGATATTTGTATTGGGGTTGCATTAAATGTGTAAGCATTATGCAGATGACACGATCTTGCTTGCTGGAAATAAGGAGCCTTGACATGCTTACTGTAGAAGATCAAAGCCTACAGTCTTCAAATATGGGTTATGTTTTACCATCAGGAAAACAAAAATCCTCACCAATGGGCAAATAGGCAGCATTATGATTGATGGAGAAGAGATAGAATTTGTCAATGACTCCATCTTGTTTAGATCCACTGTAAACACCCTTTGCACTAGCAGACACAAAATAAAAATACATTGTACTGGGAAGGTTTATTGTAAAAAATCTCTCCAAAGTGTTGAAGAGCAAAGATGTTTGAAGACAGGTGCACATTTTTCAAGCCATGGACTTTTCTATTACTTGTTATGCATCTGAAAGACAGTAAATAGGTATGACAGAAGAAGAATCCTTCTTGTGGTGCTGAAGAGGTGTGCTGAATATCCATCCCATGGACTGGCAAAGGACAAGAAAAATATGTCTTAGAAAGAGTGCAGCCAGGGTACTCCTCAGAGGCAAGGATAGTGAAACTTCATCTGATAAACATTAAGAGGAGCCAATCCTTGGGAAAGAACATCATTTATGGAAAGGCGGATGGTCATTGAAGGAAGGGAAGACCCTGAATGACATGGATTGACATACTGACTGTTACAGTGTGTATCCAGTGATGATGATGATGGCATGGGGTAGGACAGATCTACTACTATGAGTCCTAGTCAACTTCAGGGCACTTAACAACAACAATGCAAAGATAATTGCTCCAGGTATTATTAGATGTGAATATTTGCATGAGGAAGTTAGGAAATAAAATATAGCTGATTTGTGATTCAGACATAAGGTATTTTTTGATTTGGGAAAACCACAGGATCTTTACTACTTCATGGTAGAAAAACTAGTGAAGAACAAGATAGTGCAGGGATTAAGATTCAAGGTTTATGAGTCAAGCTGTCTAAAATGGAATTCTAGGATTTCAGATAAACCTGTGTCTCTCTTTATCTAAAAAAGGGATAGATTACTATATCATGGGATTGTTGGTGTTGTTGTTCGTTGCTGTTGAGTCGAGCAAGACTCCTGGCAACTCTATGAACAAAAGACCTAATGCCTTTCCATAACAATCATTCTTTCTCCAAGTCCATAGAATTTCCAGAGGCATGTGGTTTAGGACGTGGATGCCACTCCTGCTTCCAAACCTGTTTTACAACTGGGAGCTCCACCAAATACTGTCCACATTGGGAAATCATTAAGGTATTTGATACTCCAATGGCACAAGATTCAGAATCACAGCAAACTCAGATTTCTTCATAAAGCACATTGACATTGAATGTTCCTCCAGATATTACAACACTAGTCTCACTTAGCAGTGGCTGTCATCAAGTTGAATACAACTCATAGTGACCAGAAGTTAATCCCTATAGAATGCCCACTATAATGTTTTGAACTTACTAAATACTTCGTTATTTTGAAATGTGAGTTACTGTTATTTCCCTAATATATGTTTGTATTGCTTGTAACTGGTCATCCAGAGTCTATTTAAACATGTCCAGGACAAGGAGAATGCCATGAAAAAGAAGCACGTACTGTCCTGAGCCAGGTCTTACTGTAACAAGCTGGCCAAATACCTCCCCGTGTGGCCTCACAGAAGAACTTTAACATTTCTTCCAGGTGACAGTCATTTATCTACCAGAAAGACAGCTATTGTGTCTCCTTGTCTCTACTGTAGTAGGTTAAGTATCTTTATTTCCTGAAACTTTCCTCCAGATGATCATACTTTGATTGTACTCATTGTCCTAGTTGCCCTCTAATGAATGTGTTGCAACATTTTTTTTTTTTTTTAATATGAGGTTCACATCTAAAATGGAGAAACTGAGTGTCTGGGTCCTGCAGTAAAATTAGCTCCATTTTCCATATACTGTATTACACTAAATATTTCTAGAGTTGAATGGCAGAGAGTGTTGGTACTCATAAATAAACATTTGTTACCATTTCTGGGAACTAACGTGGTCTTGAACCAACCCTGGGTGTTTATAGC
>NW_006399763.1:31482205-31494889 GCF_000299155.1 Elephantulus edwardii | reverse complement strand
AGAAAATTGTTTTAGTGTCTCAGAGGGATGGAAAATGAAAGTGTTTGAGACTTACAGTGCAATATCAGTGGGTTTGAACAAAGCAGTGATTTTGAGGAGGATGCAGAACTATTTCATCATAGATACATCCTTGAAGAATCAGAAATTACTTGATGGCACCAAACAACGATATGACTCCAGGTGAGGGTCACATAACTAATTATTGCCAATGTGATGTGAGTGAAAATGATAAACTACTTTCTAGTTAAAGAATTGATCAGAAATTTTCAAAGGGCAGTTCATGAAGACAAAGCAAAGTATTATAACAAAATGTGTAAGCACCTGGAGTCAGAAAATCAAAAGGAAAGAACGTGCTTAACATTCCTTAAGCTGAAGGAACTGCAGAACAAATTCAAGCCTTGAGTTTCAATACTTAAAGATGCTATGGACAAAATATTAAATGATTCAGGAAATATCAAAGGAAGATAGAAGGAATACATAGGGTCACAATACAAAAAAATTGTCTGGATTCCTGTGATAATCATAATATGCTATCACATATCACTCCCTCATCTGTTTCAATTCAGTAGCAGGGGGGTGGGGGCAGTGTCTGGGTTGGGATGATTGTATACCAATGAAGAAGTTTATCTTTTGCTTTTCAAAGAGAGGAGCAAATGGGGTGGGGGTGGGAGAGGGGACGAAGGGGGCATAAAGAAAAAAGTGCAACAATGAATGAAAATCCAGAATCTCTGTAAATGTTCATTAAAATTAATAAAATAAAATAAAAAAAAGTCTGACACAGAACCATTACAGGAAATAGTGTATAATCAAGAAATTAATAATAATAATAATAATAAAGGAGGAAGTTCAACCTGCTCTAAAGGAATTAGAAAAAAATAAGGCCCCGGGAACTTATGTAATATCAATTGACTTATTTCAACAAAAAATGCAGCCCTGGATATGCTCACTAGATTGTGGCAAGAAATTGCTTGTGCCAGGACTGCTATCTGGCCAACTGTTAATCTTGTTTAAGATTATCCAAAATTACTACAACAATACATTGACAGGAAATTGCCAGAAGTACAAGTTGAGTTTAGATGAGGTCTTGGCAGAAGGGATAGTATTGCTTATGTCAGATGGATCATGGCTGAAAGCAGAGAGTATCAAAAGACTGTCTGTTTGTATTTTATTGAGTATACAAATTTGACAGTATGGGTCACAATGGATTGTGGCTAAGACTAAGAAAAATGGGATTTTCAGAGCATTCATTGTACTCATGCAAAACCTATACTTAGACCAGAAAACTGTTGTCCAAACAGAGCACGGGATCATTGCATGGTTCAAAATCAATAAAGTAGTGTGTCAGGGATCTATTTGTTCTCCATACTTTTTCAATCTATATGTGGAAATCTAGATTTTATGAAGAAGAATGTGTCATCAGGATTGGAGGAAGACTCATCAACAGCATGCATTAAGCAGATGATACAATCTTGATCACTGAAACTGAGGAAGACTTGAAGCATTTGCTGCAGAAAGTCAAGGACTTCAATCTTCAATATGGATTACATTTCAAGATCAAGAAAACAAAGATTTTCATCACTGGTCCATTAGACAACATCATGTTAGAAAACATGGTCTTCTCAGTTCCTTGCTATGCATCTAAGAATTGGACAATGAATGAATAAAGGTGACAGGAGAAAAGATCATGCCTTTGAACAGTGATGCTAGAGTACTGAATATATCATGTATTTCCAACAAATACATTTTGGAGAAAGAGCAACCAGAGTGATCCTTGGAAGCAAAGACGACAAAGCTTTATCACAGAGAGGCAATTCCTTGGAAAAGGACATTTTTTTTTGAAAAGTGGAGAGTTGACAAAAAAGAGGAAGACCCTTAATCAGATTGATTGATACAGAGACTGCAGAAATGAGATTGTGTCAGAAATGATAAGAATGGATTATGATATGTCATGGTTCAGATCTGTTGTTTCATAAGGCTGCTTTGAGTGATACTTGATGCAATAGTATCTAACAACAACAAAAATAATAAACCTTTTCTAGTTTCTCTAGAACTTTGATCCTGATTCTCTCAAACACCTATATTTTAAAATTTCATGTGCACCTGAGCCAGGTCATAGTCTTTGGAATTACTTGCTATGCACCAGAGAGCTGAACAATGACTAAGGATGACAGAAGAATTGATGCCTTTGAGTTGAGGTGCTGGAGAAGAATCTTGAACATTCTGTGGACCGCCAAGAAAACAAATAGGTCTATTCTGGAGAGGGTGAAACCAAGTTTCTCGTTGGAGGCTAGGATTTTGAAGCTCTGTCTCACGTATTTTGGGATGTGGCCAGGAATGACAAATCCTTAGAGAAGGATATTATGCTCGGAAGGATGTAGGGACAACGCAGGAAAGGTAGACACCAGATGAGACAGATTGACTCAGTGACGGGTAATGGGAGTAAGTGTGTTAGAGTCAGTGAGACTGGCTCAGGACAGGGCAGGCTTCAGAGCTGTTGTACACAAGATCGCTATGAGTCACAGGCAACTTGACAGCACATAATAACAACAAACATCCTCCATAAATTAATAAGCCTGTAACTCCCTAATGGATAAACATTTTATTGTTACATCCTCTGGGCCCTTGTATTTAGACTTAAGATACAAATATTTAAATATTTTTTCCTAATCCAATTGCACATTTTTTTCTTATGTGAAGTACTGGTTGATTTGAGTGATTTTCCTCTTTTCTACATTTTCTTTGTTAATGCTTTCTGTCTTTAAACATAGCTGTTTATTATTTTATTTGAACCCTCCTCCCCATTACTTTTAGCTTAATTTAGTCACTACTAAAGATGTTCTATTTGTCCTTGAAGAAATACTCTGCAGGAGCCAAGTGTACATCTTTCTAGAATCTACTGCTAAAGTCCAGAGATAAGAACATAAGTAATGAAAAATGAGCTCTTGTGGTGTAGTGTGTAGCGTGGGAGAAAAGCGGACCAATTTCCTTCCATAAAGGTTACTGCTACAGAAACCTGATGGAGTGTTTCTAGAACTAGAACTGACCTCTCGACAGTGGGTTTTTCTGCATGTTTGCTTTGATTTTTAAAAAATACAGGTTTGGCCTTTGTGATGCCTTTGAGTTGTGATGTTGGAGAGGAATATTCAGCATGGACTGCCAAAAGAACAAACAATTCAGTCCTGAAGAGAGTGCAACCAGAGTGTTCCTTAGAGACAGGGATGGTGAGATTTTGTCTTATGTATTTGGGGAACATTGTTAGGAAGGACCAATCCTTAGAGAGGTAGATAATACTAGGAAAAGTGGATTGTCAGCTAAAAAGAGAAAGATCCTCAATGAGATAGATTGACATAATGGCTGTTATAATGGGCTCTCAGAGATAATGAAGATGGCACAAGACAGGAAAAGGTTCTGATCCATTGTTCATAGGGTAACTATGAGTCATAGTCTACTCCTAACAAAAATACCTAACTACAATGTAACTACTAGGAGGTGATCTCTAGGCTCTTGGGTTATCTTTGTTTTCCCGGGGGTTTTGGCAGCCAGCTGTTCTAACAATGTGGTTTTGTGATGAGAGTTTGAGAACATACCACATTAGTTTTTATTTGCAGAGGAACTATAGACTAAAGATATTAGTAGACTTGTGGGTAGAGCTAAAGGTCAGCCCTATAAGCAGTTTGTGATTGAGCCTCAATAAATTTCTGGACATTAAGGCATAGGTGAGAGTCACTGGTCAACAATACTCAAAGGAGATACTGTTTTTGTCATATACCATAGAGTTAGAACCGACCCATAGCTGACCCTCCAGAGGGTTTTCAGAAGAAGTTAATCACACAGGAGGAGCCTGCTCATCCTTCTCCTACAGAGCTTGTGGTCTTGAACAGCACATCTTTGGGATTGCAGTGCAGCTTCTTGCCACTAGGCCACCAGAACTCCCTAAAGGAGATATTTCTTTCACAGAGATTCTATCTAGAAATTCACAGAGGGAGACTGCCTGAAAGCTCTATATTTTAACTCCTCCTTGACTTCTCCCTATGTGTCTCCTCACTTGATTTATTTAACGTATGCCCTTTGCCTACAATAAATGAGATGAATTAATCTGTGAATAAATAGCTTTTAGTGAGTTCTGTGAATAGTTCTAGCAGATTTTCAAACATGAATATAGTTATGGGCACTGTCAAATTTATAGTCATATGGTTTGAAGTAAAAGTTGTCATGGAGACTTACCTGGCAGAGGAGATACCATGATCACAAAGGTGGTTTTCTGCGATTTCCCCAAACATGAGAAACTCAACTTCATAATTTTCTGGTAGTGGGAGACTGCATTCCTGCTTTTCCCCATAAAAGAAAAAAAAATTTGTCATGGAGATTCCCAAACTTGCAACTAGTGTCTGAAGTATGGGCAGTTTTATGAAAACTTCCCTCAGTTGGATAATATAGTTTGTAACTTATTGCAAAATCCTACCTTTGGCCATTTGAAAAGCAACACATTGTTCACTTTTTATTTCTGATCTTCTTAAAAAATCCTTATTGTCATTTGTAAGAAAAGACAAAATCTTCATTTTATCCCAGTGTAGTGGGAAGAAGGTAACCCTAAAAATGAAATGTTTTATTTGGAGTCTTGATTTTTTCCCCCAATTACCAGCTTAATTTCCTTGGAGAGTTGCCTTAATTTCTGGGAACCTTAGATTTTTGTTTGCTTATCTATAAATAGGGTTAATTCTCATATTGATACTGCCAACATTGTGTTGAAGATTGAATGGGTGAATAGTGCCTAAATGTTTAATAACTAGCAAATACGAGGCAAATGTTACTGTAGTTGGTAAGGAACTCTGAGTAGTATAAAGGGTTGATACCTGGCTATTTCCCTGAAGATTGGAATTTTGAGAGGCTGGGAAGAAAGGTTTGGTGACTTACCTACAAAATCTCAGACACTGAAAACCTTATATAGCACAGTTCCCCTCCTAGACCCCTGGGGTCACCATGAATTGTAATCAACTTGATGACAATTGGATTTTTGGCAATTGTCACTTGCCTTAAGGATGTTTTCTGAGTCTTAGCTGTTCTTCATTGTTTTGTGTATCTGGTAGAGTCAATGAAGGGCAGCAGATTTGAGATAACTTGTCAGATATTCACATAAAACTACCTCAAGTTGATCCTCCAGTAGAGAGATTTGAAGCCTGCAAAAAACATGAGAAGAAATTAATATCTTTCACCTGCAAAGCAGCTGATGGATTTGAACTGCTTGCCTTCGGTTGGCAGCACAACTTCTTACCAAGAAGCCACCAGAGCTACATACCTGTGCCAGGAGGAGAGGAAAGTCAGAATTTTAAGAAGGTTTATTGTAGTGAGGTCTCTTGTTAAAAATTTGCGTTTCCACCGTAAATATACCAAATCAGAATCAGTATGTTATCCAAATTCCCAGGTGATTCTTAAGAAAATATAGATTGATTCAGTATATATGGAGTGGAGATGCAAACTCTCAGCTGGGGCTCTAACCAGAATGAACTAATTTAAAGTCTTGAAGAAAACTCCATCTCGACTATAGCAAATCTGGAAGCAGCCATTTTCACCCTTCAAGGTAAGTCAGCAGTATTTGCTCTGGAGTTGCAGGCACCAGTGCTATTATCAATGAGCTCAGCAATAGACTTCATAGCTGTATCTTGTATAAGCATTATAAGAAAAGCCATTATTAACAAGATTGGTACCTTGTCTTATCCTATGCTGTACTCACAATCTCAGCTGTGTTTAAACCCATTGTTAGAATCATTGTGTCGGTCCACCTCACTGAGGATCTTCCTCTCTCTCCCTGACTTTTCCTAGTATATATAATGTGTCTTTCTCAGGACTTGTCACTCCTGACAACATGCCCAAAGTATATGAGTTAGCTTCACCATCCTTGCTTCTAGGGAGCATACTGGCTGCACTTCCTTTAAGATACATGTATTTGATCTTTGAGCAGTCCATGACATATTGCATACTCTTTTCCAACACCACAATTGAAAAGCACCAGTTCTTCTTTGTTCTTCTTTATTCATTGTCCAACTTTCAGATAAAAATGAAGCAGTTGGCTTGAATCAGGTGCATCCTAGTCTTTAAACTGACCTCTTTGCTCTTTAGTATTTTTAAAGAGATCCTTGATAGTTACAGGGGTATGGAAAATAGTCAACCTAGGAGATTTCCAATGTAATTATCGACAATATTAAAATAAATAGATCTCCATGGACTTGATTCCAACTCATAGACACCCTATAGGGTTAGAAAAAAGCTTTGTACAATTTCTAAGGCCCTAAAGCATTACAGAAGCAGAATGCCCTATATTTATCCCAGGGAGTAGCTAGTAGGTTTAAATTGCCAATCTTTTAATTAGCAGCTGAGCATTTACACTTTGCACCACTAGGGCTCTGTTAACCTGTTAAAAACTATCTGAAATCTTGCAGTGACAAAACCTGTTAAACTTTATTTAATGCAGTTCTAAGAATTATTTGACCTTGAAGCATTTTTTTATATGGTGTACTTATTATAGTGATGCATTCAACTAGTTCTAAATGGAAATCACATCTAGGATTATTGGTGTAGAATTGTCAACAATTAAGTATTTCCTCAAACTGCTATGGCAATTCATTCTTATTCTGACAGGTGAGAGATGTTTTGAAAAGAATTCACAAATCAATTATTCCGTATGTTTTAGAAGATCAAAGACTATAATCTTTAATATGGATTACCTCTCAACATCAAGAAAACAAACAAAATCCCTCACCACCTGGTCAATAGGTAACATCATGATAGGTGGAAAAAAGATTGAAGTTGTCAATGATATCATCTTAGTTGGATACACAATTAACACCCTTGGTACCATATTAAAAAAAATCAAAAGATGTGTTGCATTAAGAAAATGCTGTTAAAGACATTTCCAAAATGTTAAAGAGTTAAGATGTCAGCTTAAAAACTAAAGTGCACCTGGTCCAGTCCCTGGTCTTCTCAATGACTTATATACATCTGAAAGTTGTACAACAACTAAGGATGGCAGAAGAAGAACCAATGTCTTTGATCCTACTGCGTAATCAATACCCTGGTCTCATTTTCCCTTGTCCAGACAAAGAATTAATCCAGGTAAGAGACAACAGGAAGATTGGCTGCAGAGGAATACCCTGGTCTTGGCTTAGTCCAACCCTTTTTAAGTCGAACTGTTCAAAATAGTATCAGCATTGGATGAGCTCTTATTAGAGCATGTGGAAAGGTGAGGAGACAAAAGTAGAGATGAAAATACAGGTAGTCTTATTAGAAACTGTGCCCCAGAGAGTGAGATAGGCCATTCTCTGAAGAGTAAAGTGGATAAAGACATTGCACCACATGTGTTGCAGGTTACTATAATTGACTCTTCCTTATTTGGGCATGCTTGTGGGCTTGAGTTTGGGCCAACGGAATGATGTTGCAGAGTTTAAAATTTGGTGAACAGTTTTAACCTGGGCCCATTTTTCTTGATGTCACTCATCTGTCAAAAACACTAATGAGGTTTCTTTGGGGACATGACTGTAGGCATGTTAGAATAGTGAGATACTTTAGTTTAATGTTATTGGTTCTCTGGTTTTGAGTGGAAAGGGCTTGGTGCCAGCCACTTCATTTGACCCTTGCCTTCCATTGGCTCACAATATGAGCTTCATCTGGTTTTGTTTTGTTGATATCTTTCCTAACATTCTTCCCACCCAGTTTTGCTTCATTTACCTAATTCTGACCTGACCGTTGGAGTTGTGTTGAGGAAGACTGAATATCTCATTAACTGTCAAAAGAACCAATGGGTCTGTCTTGGAGAAAGTGAAACCACACTGCTCCTTGCAAACAAAGATGGTGAAACTTTGTCTCACATAATTTGGGTATATTTTGTGGCCAGACCATGGAGAAGAACATCATATTTGGAAAGGTGGAGTGTTGACAGAGGAGAGGAAAATCCTCAACATCATGCACTGACATCCTAACTGTAGCAATGGACTCAGGTACACCAGAAATGGTGAGGATGGGCCAGGCTCAGATTCATCGTTCATAGGGTCACTATGATCTCGGTTGACTCCATAGCACATAACAACAATTTTTGTGTTAGATTGTTAGATACTCTCATACTGAGAGAAGTATTTACTTCATCCCTTCTACAGGACCTAACTGTAGGTATTTCCAAATCTGCGTATTCTCTGTGGCCCTCAGCCAGGTTCAAATTGTCTTCCTGTCTAACATTCTTCTAGGTGGTATAGCACTGGTCTGTGTGTTGCTGTACAGAGGTAACTCGTGGTTGCTGTGATGCTGAAGCCTGTGACAGTGATGTGCCAATCGTGGTAATGGGTACCCATGGTGAACAGTGTTGGCTGGAGCTTCCTAACTAAATCAAGCCTGGAAGCAGGAGTGGCATGCACTTCCGAAATGGCTTGCCTCCGTAAACTCTATGTACGAACAGTGCTCAGGCTGTTCATTCATAGGGTCGCTATGAGTCGTCTACGACTCGACGGCATCAAACAACAACAAACATTCTCTCCTTTGAGATGATCCTATAAGTAGGTGGCATCAGCTACTGGGAAGTTTCTGAAGGGTGGAGGAAAAGACAGGGAGAATGATGGAAAACTTTTTGAATTGAATGCCATGTTCTCAAGATTCTGTCTTTGGGACTCAGAGTACAGAAAGTTAACGCTGATGGTAAGTTTAAGGAAACATGAAGATGGTGCTATCATGTATTTTTCTTTTATTGTCATGACTCCTATTATCCTCACGACTCCACTATGATCCACTTCATCAAAATGACACCGCTGTGATCTTAGGTTTTCTATTAAAAAACCAACTAATACAAAACAAACTTAGTGCCACTCAATGGGAACCCAATCATAACTGATACTCCAGGAGATTTTCCAAGTCTGTAAATTACATGGGAGGAGACTGTCCATTTTTCTTCTGCAGAACTGGTGGATGCAAACCGGAAAAGAGATGTGGCTTTTTTTTTTTTTTTTTAAAGTCCTGGACACTTCAATGAACTTCATTTACTGAATAAAAGTGTCAACTTGTCACAGGGAAAACAAATGCTGTCCTGGTTTCAACCTAGCCCACTAGGAAGGGGCTGTCTCCACAAAGGCTTTGGATCCCGGATCCAGTATAGTGGTTCCAAGTCTAATTGATGGTGAATAGTGAGTCCAGGTCCGAATGGGGGACTTGGAGGGTGAATCCGTGGGGCTTGGATATTGCACCAGTGAGTCCGGGCTGAGCTGGAGTGACGATCCTGGGGTGAGCTAGTTTGACAATGAGTCCAGGCTGAGTTGGGGGAAATGGAATCTACTCTGAGGGCAGGCAGAGGGAGGATAAGCTCTCTCGGAGCAGTGGAGAATGAGCCCCCAGGGAGGTACAGGTTGGGGCTGACAGTGAGTCCAGGCTAAGCTGGGGACTTTGAGCCCCTGAGGGCAGGGCTGGATGAGTCCCCTCCTCACTCTGTGGTGGTGGTGGTGCTGGGTTGGGTTGACAGTGAGTCCAGGCTGAGTGTAGGGGGGTTGAAACCCCCCCCCCCCCAGGGCAGGTCCAGGCAGGGTGAGGAATGAGCCCCATGCAGCGCGGCCCAGGAAGGATGTAAGCCCACCCTTGAAATGCGCTGCACCAGCTGTGCGTTGAGCCACTTGAGGACGCAGTGCACGTGGAAGTAGTTAGAGCACTGGCCACGCACCAGCTGGCAGTGTTTGCCTGGAGCCTTATAGTCTGGGCAGCAGCAGCTGAAGGCCATCTGGCAGATGCCACAGTTCTCATTGTTGGCCACCCACGGCTAAGCGACCAACTGTTCCAGGACTTGGTCTTCATCTTCACGGCGGGCCTTCAGGCTGGTGACGAACCGAACCAATCGACAGAGGGTCCCCGGTGAGTCCAGTACCCAGAGGGCCTCCACTGTGCAGCTACCTACCCCTTGCCCTTGGGCTTAGGAGCACACCACCACCAGCTCTCCCTTCTTGAACTTTGTGTTCTCATCTTCTGGTGACAATTGCCTCATGTTTGGCCATGATAACCACAGCTATAGCGTCCAGAGGACTGACTTAGCGGAGATTGTTTATAGACACTTTATATACATTTAATGCTTTTAATTCTTATTGTGATGTCAGTCATTGCTGCGGAGTAGGAAGCCACTCATAACTGACCTTCCAGTGAGTTTTCAGAAACTGTAGCTCTCATAGGAGTAGGTTGCTCATATTCTGTGAAGTCGCTGATAGACTTCAACTAAATGCCTGTGTGGGCCCCTGGACTCTTTATCCACTAGGTAAACAGATGTAGGAGCATTTATTTTTCCAATTTTACAAAATGAAAATAGTTTTCACGAAGACACAGACCTGGTAAAAGGTAAATCTGGACTCTAATACTAGAAACAGCGATGATATTTTAAAAGAATTCATATTGTCTTTTTTATTGACACATTGGGTGCCTTTATACTGGATATTTTGGTATAGCAACATTGTGTTTATGTCTTTTTAAAAAATGTGGTAAAATGCACATATTACAAAAAACTTGACATCTCAATATGTTTTCTTGCATTCAGTGACATTAATTACAGTTATCATGTTATATAACCATTTCCACTGTCCAACATCTTTTATTTCCTTTTGCTTTACTTAAATCTACATCAAGGTGATTCTGTCCTGGTCTCAACAGCATGGAGACAGGTCAGGATGATGGCAGACATATACTGGTCAGATCTAATCTGGCCTCCTATACTTGCCCATCCTCTTCCCTCACTGATCCAAAGTTTACTTCACAGGAGTCCTTCCATCTTCTTCTTTCTTTTGAGTTCCCAAATCTTCCATTGTTATTATTGTTGAGTGCCTTCGAGTCAAGCATGACTCACAGTGACCCTATGAACAAAAGGCCTGAAGCCTCTTTACAACTATTGACATTTATCAAAGTCCACAGATTCCCGGAAGGCATGTTGTTTAGGTAGCAGATGCCATTCCTGTTTCCAAACCTGCCATAGTATGTTATTGTTGTGTGCCATTGAGTCACCTGCGATGTATAGTGACCCTATGTACCGCAATTCTGAACCCTTCCCAGTCCTGAGCCAGTCTCACTAATTCTGACACACCAACCCCATTACCCTAGTTACTGTATCAATCCATCTCATCTGGGGTCTCCCTCTCCTGTGCTGTCTGTCCACCCTTCTGAGCATGATGTCCTTCTTCAAGGACTGATCTCTCCTAGCCACATGGCCAAAGTAAGTGAGGTGGAACTTCAAAACCCTAGCCTTCAAGGAGAGACTTGTTTTTACCCTCTCCAAGGCAGTCTATGATTTGTTCAAGACTCTTCTCCAGCACCACACTTGAAGGCATCTATTCATCTGTCATCCTTAGTCATTATCCAACTCTGAAGCATAACAAGCGATTGAGAAGACCATGGCCTGCATTAGGTTCACCTTTGTATCTAGACTGACATCGTTGCTCATTATTATCATATATGATTGATACAAAAGATTGAGAAACAGGGAAAACAATATAGCAAAGGAACATAGGTACTTGATATTAAGGCCAAATATTAAGATTTTTATGTTTCCTACCTTTGTCTTAGGTGTTGCCTTATTCTCCTCCTTCTTATTTCTCCTGAAAAGGCAGCAAGTTCTTTCTTCTTCTGTGGGTATATCCTCTTCTACTCTCTCTGGGACATTATTTCTTACCATTCTGTCTGCCTCTCTTGTTCCCAAATCATTCCTTTCTTTGGCATCTGAATATTTAATCACCTGCATTATGAGTCATAAGCAACTTGATGGCACATAACAACAATTGGCTCAACAGCACTTAAAAACAACAGTCTGGTTTGGGGGTGTTTTTTTTATATTCAGATTATTCCAGTACATTGTGTTTCCCAAAGATTATTGAGGATTACTTTTCAGATTTAATGAAATTTCCTTAGTTCTTACCTTCTTTGACTCCTGTGGATATTTGGTACCGTTGACAAACTATATTGATACTTTCTCCTCATTGACTTCCTGACTTTTTAGTGTTTTTTTTTTTTTAAATTCTCCCCACTTCACTACTCTTTCTATGAATGATTTGATAGTCCCTATGCCACTCTAAATTTCACTTTTATTTCTGTTTTCCAAAGCAAAGGCATGTCCTCTGCTCTCAGTTTTCCACATGAACTCTTTTTGACCTCAGCTATCATTTAGCTATTCAGTGACTTTTAGATGTGATTTTGTAATCCTGATTATTCAGTTTCTTCACGTAAGCATTTCTAATCGTTTTCAGTATAATTTACCTTTTAGTCAGCAGTTCAATGCTCATCCAATAGAATTACAAATGATGTAGAGTTTTTTTTTGTTTGTTGGTTTTCTTCCCTTTTTTCTTCTATTTTTTATTGACATACAATCATTCATATATATTGTTTACACTGTGTTTTAAACAATCATTCATATGCACTGTATTTTGTGTAATTTATTACTATTGACCTATGAGGGAACTCTGGTGGCCTAGTGGCAAGAAGTTGTGCTGCAATCCCAAAGGCATGTGGTTCAAATATGCCAGCTACTCTGCAGAAAGATGGACAACTGCTCCTCAGGAATAACTGTCTTTGGAAACCTGCTGGAGGGTCAGCTATGTGTTGGCTCTGACTCAGTGGTACACAACAACAACATATAGTCAACAACATTGACTATATGCTGTTGTTGTTGTTGTTATGTACTGTCGAGTC
>NW_006399763.1:31479500-31481550 GCF_000299155.1 Elephantulus edwardii | reverse complement strand
TGAGCCTCAGTCCATACTGAAGGCTTCAGTCCTTGACCCTCTGCAGCAAGTGCATGAGGTCCTCCTCAGTTTCAGCAAGCATGGTTGTGTCATCTGCATAACGCAGATTGTTAATAGATCTCCCACCAATCCTGATGCTGACTATATAATATACCTATTATTAGCCTGTCTTTTCAAGTCCCCATTAAATTTTTCCTATTCCTTCACCAAAATGCCATCAGCCCACTAACTTTTGCTATCCTAATTATTTCTGTCCTTTTCTCTTTTCAGTCTCCTTCTCTCTTTCCCTTTCCCCTTTTGAATATTTATACACATCTTGCTCCATTATCCTTCTATTTTTGTAATTATGGTCTTATGAAACAGCTAATTCACACTGACTAGTACTTTCTAGACTCTCCTATGTTATATAGTTGGGTTTTATGAGTTGGCCTTGTGGCAAGAAGTTGTGCTGCAATACCAGATTCTCCACAGGAGAAGGATGAACAGTCTTCTCCTGGGTGATTAACTGCCTCTGAAAACCACCAGAAAGTCAGCTTTGGGTTGGTTCTAACTTGATGGTAAATAACAACAACAACAACAACAACAACAACAACATTAATACCAGACCAGTATGGTTAACTGATATTTGATGAGGAGATGAAATCAATTAAGTCGGGAAATGAAAGCCTCTTTAACAAATGTTGTTGTTGTTAAGGGTCATTGAATCATAGATGACTCAGGTGACCCTATGAATGAAAAACCTGAACACTTGTAAAATTTATTCCAAGTTCATAGAGTTTCTGGAGGAAAGTTATTTTGGAAGTGGATGCCACTTCAGCTTCTAGGCTTGTTTTAATCGGGGAGCTCCACCAAACACTGTCCACCATGGGTAACCATTACTACATTTGACATATCAGTGTCAGAGTGTTTAGCATAACAGCAACCATGAGTGATGTTGGTAAAATTGGAAAACTATCGGCAGAAAACTCAAGCAAGTCCCACACCTCACACCATACACAAAAACCAACTCAAAGTGGATCAAGGACCTAGGAGTAAAACCAAAGACGACAAACTTTATCAGAGAAAAGCTTGGAAGAACTCTAGAATCCCTAATCCACAATATGAACAGTCTTCCAAACATCTTGATAAATCTACAACCAGGAGAGGATAAAATAGATGAATCTGTTCAACACTGGGAGCTTCTAAGAATCAAATTTCTATTCACATCCAAAAATATAACAAGATAAAAAGAAAAGCTACAGACTGGGGAAAATTTTTTTGTAATGATATGTCTGATAATGGACTTATATCTAGAATTTATAGACTACTCCAGCACCTCAACAAGATATGGCTAAATAACCCAATCACAAAATGGGCACAGGATATGAACAGACACTTTACTGAAGAAGACATTCAGATGGCTAACAAACACATGAAGAAATGTTCAAAGTTTCTAGCTCTAAGAGAGATGCAAATCAAAACAACTATGAAATATTATCTCACCCCAGTCAGAATAACAAAATTCAACAGAGCAGCAAACAGCAAATACTGTTGAGATTGTAGAGAAACTGGAACCATTATTTATTGTTAGTGGTGCAACCACTATGGAAGGCAGTATGATGCTTTCTCAAAAAAGTTAGAAATACCATTTGACCCAGCAATTCCACTATTGGGAACATACCCTAAAGAGACCATAGCTGCCACCTAAACAGATATATGTACACCCATGTTTATTGCTGCGTTGTGCACAATAGCAAAGAGATGGAGGCAAGCTAAGTGTCCATCAACAAATGAGTGGGTAGAAAAACTGGTATAATCACACAATGGAATACTGTGCAGCACTGAAAAGCAAGGAACTAATTATATATTATACAAAATGGGTGACCCTGGAGGACATTATGCTGATCTCAGTTACAAAAGGACAAATACTGCATAATATCATTGTTATAAAACAGGATTGACATGGGGGCTGGGGAAAAACTAAGAAAAGAGGGGATCAATAATGAACACTACATTTAAATAGTTGAGGAAAGAACTGCCTAAAAGAAATATGATAAGGTATTATTTGCAT
>NW_006399763.1:31477721-31478915 GCF_000299155.1 Elephantulus edwardii | reverse complement strand
ACTCATTTGCTAGGAAAGATCATTTGAAGGAACAATCTTAGATATCTAGAATAGTGTTTCATGATATTTTTGTTCCTCAGTGCTGTATGGTAGTCCATTGTGTGAATGTACTACAATTTCTCATTTTTTGATGGACATTTGGGCTGTTTCCATTTTACTGCTTTAATGAATTCTGCCATGAACATGGGTGTACTATTTCCATTTTTGTCTTAGTTCTAATTTTCTTAGGGTAAACTATCAGGAATACCTGGGTTATATGAGGTTTCTATGTTATATGAGGTTATATGAGGAAAAATCAGATTGCCTTCCAGACTGGTTGTACCATTTTATAATCCCACTAGCATAGTACTAGAGTTCCAATCTCTCATATATCCTCTCCAACCTTTTTTGCTTGCTGTTTTGTTAAACTTTTCTACTGCTATTGGGGTAAGATGGTGTCACCATTGTTGCTTTGATGTGCATCTTTCTCATTGCCAGTAATTTCGAGCATTTCTTAAAGTGTCTGTTGGCCATCTGAATGTCTTCCTTTGTGAAGAGTCTTTTCATGTCTTCTGCCTATTTTGTTATTGGGTTATCAGTCTTTTTCTTGTGGAGGTCCTATAGTACTGTAAAGTTTCATTAGGAGACCCTTGTCTAAAATGTCATTGCCAAATTGCCAGTCTGTAGGTTTTCTTTTTACTCTCTGATGCACAGCATGTAATTGAGAAGACTATGGCCTGGATCAGGCTCACTTTAGTCTCTATACTGACGTTGTTGCTCCTTAGCACTCTGGAGATGTCCTTGACAGCAGACTTTCCCATAGCAACTAGACTTTTGATTTCCTGTTGCTGATGCCAAGAATGTTGATTGTGAAAACAAGCAAGCTGAAATTGTTAACAATTGCAATCACTTCTGCATCTATCATGATGATGTCAATTGACCCAGTGGTGAGAATCTTTGCTTTCTTGATGGTGAGCTACAATCCTTATTGAAGACTGCTAGGTCCTTGACCTAGCTTCCTTATTTTTGGACTGTACTTTGAACTTAAGTACTTTGAACTTAAGTATATTCTGTGGTGAGTGGTGGAGCTTGCCAACTTATTAGTAAGATCAGTTTTCTGAAATATATAGTTACAAAATAAAGGCCCCTTACTTATCAGCAAGTCCTATGCATGAACAGGGAATATTTTTTCATTTAGGTAGGTTTCTTACTACT
>NW_006399763.1:31472578-31475295 GCF_000299155.1 Elephantulus edwardii | reverse complement strand
GGAGTTTAGGGCTGTTGTACATAGGGTCACTATGAGTCGCAGGCGACTCGATGGCACATAACAACAACAACATATCCTACAACTCTTCTAAATTTGTCTAATAGGTACAACAGGTCTTTTTGTCAAGTTTTTG
The DNA here is from genome assembly GCF_000299155.1 of Elephantulus edwardii. Classification (NCBI taxonomy): domain Eukaryota; kingdom Metazoa; phylum Chordata; class Mammalia; order Macroscelidea; family Macroscelididae; genus Elephantulus; species Elephantulus edwardii. The sequence continues at coordinate 31,475,162 of NW_006399763.1, read as the reverse complement.
GAGTTTTCTGTATATACTATCATTTAGTCTGCCTATAGTGACAGTTTTATGCCTTTTTGCCAATTTGGATGCCTCTTATTTTCTTCTCTTCTTGCCCTTTGCAAGTACTCTCAATACAGTAGTAACATGTTGGCGCACACTTTTAAATTGATGACTCTGCTTAGAAACATGTTTTCTTCCCTAATTGTTTATGACTGCCATACAAATGAAGTTTCTTTTTTTATTAATTAAAATATGCAGGACTGCTATAGCCATCATTTGCGGCAACATGTTAAATAGGAGTGTGACTAGTGGGCATCCTTATCTGGTCCCTGTTTACAAGGGGAATGCTGTTAGTGTTTCTCCATTGAGAATGACTTTGGCTCTTGGTTTTGCATATATACTTTTCACTATGTTGAGAAAATTTCCTTCTATTCCTACTTTGTTGAGTTTTTTAATGAGGAAGGATCCATGCACGAAGAAAGTCTTCCCCTAGAGTCAATACTCTGATTGTCTTCACAGATTTCTGTTAGTGGTACGACACATATCTATCAATTAATTTTATTGAGGAAATAATTTGCATGTTGGTGACCAAATGGTAAGAAATAGTGTTGCAATCCAAAAGGCACAGAGTTTGAATCCACCAGCTGCTCTATGGGAAAAGGATAGGCAGTCTGCTCCCGTGCAATTTGCTGTCTTTGAAAACCCACCAGAGGGTCAGCCATGGGTCAGTTCCAACTTGATGGTACTCAACAACACCAGCTAAGGCTATTTCTATGAAAGGGAAAACATGTATGGAGAGATGGAGAATAAACAAAGGAGAGGAAGATCCCCAATGAGATAGCTTGACATTGTGACTTCGGCAATGGGCTTTGGTGTCTCAGAGATGATGCAGATGGCACGGAATAGAGCATGTTTCAGGCTGGCTGTTCATAGGGTTGCTATGAGTAATAATCAACTCGATGGCACCTAACAACAACTACAATAATTACTTTATAACTTGGATAAGCATATGTTTGCTTGTTTATCATTTGCTCATAGTAGTAGATAACTTGTCTCTCAGTTTGCTATACTAGGGTAACTTGTGGTTTGTAGTGATACTTGGAACTATGCTACTGGTGTTTTGAATGCCAGAAGGGCCACTTATGGTGGACAGATTTCAATAGAGCTTCCAGATTAAGAGAGAGGAGGAAGCAGGATTGGCCCTCAACTTCTGAAATGTCAGACTTTTGAATATATTATGAACTATAGGGGACTATAGTATCAGAGTTAGAGCCCAGATTGGAAGTCACTCAAAATGAGAAGAAAATGCTGCAGGCATTATTTAATAATTGGAATATGTAATATAGTGTCCAGGTCTTTCATTCATAGGGTTGTTATGCGTCAGCTGCGACTTGACGGCACTGAACAACAACAACAGCATATAGAGAGAGATCAGTTGGCCTAGTGGATAGAAAATGATACTACCAAACCAAATGTAGGCGACTTTAATCCGTGGCCCTCAGGCCTGTCTTGAATTGTGTCTGGTGAAACATTCTTCTAGGTGGTATAGACCTGGTCTGTCCACTTGCAGTACAGAGGTAACTTGTGGTTGCTGTGAAGCTGAACTCTGTGACACTGATGTGTCAAGTGTGAGACTGGTTACCCATGGTGGACAGTATTTGATGGAACTCCCTGATTAAAATAAGCTTGGAAGCAGGAGTGGCATCCACTTCCAAAATAGCTTACCTCCAGAAACCCTATGAACCTGGAGAAAGGACGAAAGGTATATAAGTGTCCAGGTCTTTTGTTCTTAGGGTCGCTGTGAATCATCTATGACTCATCAACACTTAACAACAACAACAGCAATGTACAAAGTATGAATGCAGGAAAGTTAGTAGTTTTACATATCTTGGGAATGTTGCTAGGAGAGGCTATCCCTTGGAAAGGGATGTCATGCTTGCAAAGTTGGAGGGTCAGTGAAAGAGAAGACCTTCAATGACATGGATTGATACAGTGACTATAGTTATAGACTCATCTGTGTCAGAGATGATGAGGATGATGCAGAATAGGACAGGTTACAGATCTGTTATTCATAAGATCACTAAGAGTCATAGCTGATGCCAGCGAACAACAACAGAGACAGAACAACTTTGTTTTTTCAAGTTATCCACTTACAGTGTTTATTACAGCAGCACTAGATAACTAAAAAAGTTTCTATTCCAGAACGACTTTTTTTCTGTTATGCTTTTAGTCCATAGGAAGTTGTGCTTCTAATACAAATGTGGCAGCTCTTTGGTGAGAGAAAGATGGGCAATATCCTTCCATGTGAAGGAAGTTAGTTCCCCCCCTTCTCATTTCTCTCATACAACTTCTATAGGCTTAGTCGTTTTTATTAAAAATATCATAATTGTTCATTTTCTTCATGTCTGTTGTTCCCACAAATAACCTTAGTTAAAAATGAAGACAAATATTATATTGTGCCACTGTTGTAGAATGAGGCTGACATCAGGGTGTGGGTAAGACCGAGAAAAACTGGATAAATTATGTTTACTGCATTGAAGCCAATGAGGGAGAGAATAGTTTAAAAGGAATATATATTTTAGGGCATTATTATTATCATGAG
>NW_006399763.1:31419181-31472037 GCF_000299155.1 Elephantulus edwardii | reverse complement strand
AACAACAACAACACTACTCTAACACAGACCAGGAAGCAGTTGTTAAAATATTAAAAGGGATTACTGCAAGTTTTAAAAATCAGAAAAGGTATGTGTCAGAGTTGTATTCTTTCACTGGATAGATCTATTCAATTTATATACTGAGCAAATAATCCAAGAAGATGTACTATATGCAGGATGTGGTATCGGATTTGGAAGAAGTTTTATTAACAACCCATGATGTGCAGATGACATACCTTACTTGCAAAAAACAAAGAGAGCTTGAACTATTTGCTGATGAAGCTCAAGGATTATAATTCAATTTAGATTACACTGTAACACAAAATAAAAACCTCCTCAACTGGACTAAAAATATCTTGATAAATGGGGGAAAAGACTGAAGTTGTAAGTGATCTTATTTTACTGGACCTGCAATCATCCTTCATGAAAGTAATAGTCAAGAAATCATACCACCTATTGCCTGGGGCCAATTTGTTGTCAAGGACTTATTTAAGTTTAAAACCATAAAGTGTCAGTTTAAAGAGTGAAATATGCCTAACCCAAGTCATGACATTTTCATTTATCTCATGTGAATATGAAAGTTGGACAATGAATAAGGATGACTCAAAAATCATCAATGCCTTTGAATTATGATTTTGGTGAGACATTCGCTATGAATATACCATAGACTGCCAAAAGGATAAACATACCTGTCTTGGAAGAATTGCACCTAGAGTACTTCTTAGAAACAAGGAAGTGAGATTTCATCTTGTGTACTTTGGGGATGTTATAAGGAGGGCCAATCCTTGGAGAAAGGCACTAAGGTTGGAAAAGCAAAAACTCAGTAAAAATAAGGAAGACCTCAGTAAAATGGATTGGTACAGTGGCTGCAACAAAAGATTGAAGCCCAGCGGTCTGTGAGGATGATGCAGGATGGGGCAGCGTGTCATTCTGTTGTACATCTGCTTGCCATGAGTCAGAGACAACTTCATGGGTCCTGACAAGACAACTCCAACAGTTCTAGACTCTTGGATTCCTTCATGAATAAATATTCATTGTCTCCTCAGATTAACATTGAAGATTATCTTCCTCCCTTTAACCAAGATTCTATTAAAAAACAAAAACAGAATCATACTTCAAAAATTTAAACTCATTATCTCTCCAGTAGGAGAACAGTTTAATACAGTACTCAATCTAATTTCTGTAACTCAAGTTTCTTTAAAGTGAAATGAAAGTTTTGGGCTGAAAAAATGAAAGCTTTGAATCATCTTTGACATCAACTTTTGTGAATAAGAGCCTCTGAAAATAGAGTTTAAGACTCATGTTCCTTATATGAGGAGACTTGATTGCACAGTGGTTAAATACTTGGCTGTTAACCAGAAAGGCAGTAATCCAACCTCACTAACCAGTCCAAGGAAGAAAGATGGGGTGGTCTGCTTCTGTAAAGATTTATGACCTTGTCTCATGGAAATCCCATAAGACAGTTCTACTCTGTCCTAAGGATTTCAACTGAAGAATTGCAATTGACATAGTGGCAGTGGGCTTGGTTTGGCTTATGACTGTTTTGATGGTTAACCTTGTTGAAGCCCCAGTTTCATCAAACTTTTGCTTTACCTCTCTGAATCTATAATCTCCTTCTTCCAACCAATCCAGCTCCAAATTTCCTACAACTATCCTTCCTAAAACTCTCCCTTTAGCTCAGTACTCCTTGACTATTGTATCAAGATGAGTTCATCTTTTGGACATTTCCTTTGAACTAGTCTCTCTTATTACCTTTCCAGTGTCATTACCACTCATTTTAAATATTCTCTCAGTTAGCACATTGACATTTTCAATCTGCACACCCCAAACTACGTACTTTCCTTCTTTTATAAACTTTGACAATCTCTGTGTCCTTCTGTTAATGTATTGAAATTTCATCTACCTTTCAAGGATGAACATAAATCCTCTTCTCCACATAAGGCATTCTTTCAGGTTATATACTACTAATTTCTTCCTTTTAAATATTTCCATTTTATTATAATCAGATTCACTTAAGCTGGTATATAATGATTCTTTGCATTTTTGAATTACACTTCATTTTAACCCTCTACCTGCTTTAATGTCTTAACTTTAACTCCTCTAATATTCCTTTAACTTCCACACATGGTTAGCATTAGATAAATATTTGTGCATTGGTAGGCTGTTCTTCCATATTTATTATGAGTTGATCTAATTAGATAACTATTTGCATGTATGCTGAGCTTATTTCTTTGACTCAGTTAAGCATAGATTATTTTTTCTACCCAAAGAGGTAGAACTATGCCCACCATATTCATAATATTTGCATTAATTCCTCAGATGTTACTACAAATACTTGGTTTACAATAGAAGTTTTGGAATTCAGTTCTAAATTATAGGGTAGGGTTTAAAGAAGTTTGATAATGAAGGCATTTAAAATAAAAATGTAAATGACTGTAAAAATATGCCTCAGACTGAGTCACTCAACCTTCCTAAAATGAATTGCAAAAATAAGGATTAAAATAATTTCTCAGACTCTTACTGTTAAATTATAGTGAAATGAAAGCACTTAGATGAGGGTTACAGGCATTCCATTGTTAATTACAGTGGTTACATTTGCTTTTGTTCCAGTGCATTGTAATTAATGAAGATCTACAGTTTTGCCCTTTGTCTTTGAAAACATACACTGTTTTCATAGGCATCAATATAGCTACGATAGTTTTCATTTATTTCTTTAGAATCACTCTTTTAAACACAGGGGAGCCCATTGTTGAGGCAGCAACACAAAAATCACAGCAAGGTTTGAGCTTCACTAGATCAAAAAGTAATTGACTCTATTCACATATGCCTAACCTCGTCTTGACATTCTGCAAATGTGGACTCTATTCACAGATGGGACATTGTTTAGGCCAACTCAGTAATGACAGTATAATCACATCTTTTAGAAAAAAAAATTCAGGCTGTGGAGTAAGGAAAAGTGAGATACACACACACACACACACACACACACACATGTAAGAATGTGCATTCTAAACCTGAATTTTTGTATAGCTTGTGTAATTACATGTGTTTGCCAATTGGAATCAGTGAAAAAATATTAAAAAAACTTCCTTGGGGTGTGAGAATGATTAGGGGCAACATTAATGACCTCCAGCCTTAATGCCATCAATCTTTTGTAAGCAACACAAATGAAAAGCCAGGCATGGAAAGGAGGAGTCAGATTTCTGCCTCCTGTTATGTTGTTATGTAAGTGTAGAATTAGTGATAGTAAAAAAAAAGAGAGAGAGAGAGAGAATTCCCTTCCCCCCGCCCCATCTGGTCCCATTTGCTAAGGTTTTCCCCTAAATGGCACTAGTTCTAAAAGAAGAGGGGATGGATTTGACTTGGCACGTGACCCGGAGGAAGCCTGATGATTACCTCCTTACAGTTTTTATGAACGTTTTAGGGCTTTGTACTGTTATTTTATGATAATCCAAGTGCATATCAGAGTGAACATACAAATTGTGATGCTTGATCCTTCCTCCCTTCTCTGCAGGGACCAACAGGGCACCCTATGGAGGTGTGGATGGGAGAAAAATGCTTTTTCTTTCCCTCCCAATGTCTCTGTTGGAACTGGGCTCATAGCCTAGTAGGTGTTGGGAAGCATTGTCTAGTAGCCAGCACCTTTCTGTGAGGCTATTGGCTTGAATATGGCTGTATACCTCTGAGTAGTGACACCCCGCCCATGGTTGAAACCTCTGAGAATTCACAGGGATGCAAAGGCTCTGTCCCAAAGAAACAGCATGATGGGGTAACTCCTTAGTGTCAAGGAACTAACAAAGCCTTTCCAATGAGGCAGAGAGGACTTTGCTCGTACCTAGCTCCATAGAGGCTACACACTATGAGTTTACAAGAGCCCCACTTTTTCTCTGGGTGTTGAAAATTGGGCTGATTTTGAAAAGGAGTTTTAGATTTTTGTTGTTAAGTGGCACTTGCAATTTTTTATTATTGTTAAAAAAGCACTTCCTTATTTATAGAGGAAAACACTCCCCACATAATATGAAGATGAAAATATCTCAAATCTTGAGGAAGTTAATTGACTTTAGATTGTCTTATCGAAATATGAACCAAGATCATAGGACTCCAACAGATTTATCCACTACAGATCTTTTACTTTAATTTATTGGTTGCTTCACAGAATTGCCAACTGCATTACAGTCCTGTGTGTAGTGGGAAAAGCACTATCATATAACTCTTGAGCAGATGTGCTACAAGAGTCTTTTCATTTCCTTTCTTAAACCCAAAGAATAATGATACTGCAATATCATGTGGTGAAAAGAGCAATAATTTGATAAACATTGTCTTTCCATTAGATTAGAGCAATTAATCTGATTCTAATTTGGCTGAAACATTATCATACAGGAGTCCCCAGAGCCCTGTGAATAATCTCTAAACACATTGGCACACTCAGTAGACAAACATTATCTCCACTCGCACTGTTCTTCCATATGGTCTCTTCCCATGGTGATGGAGGGCACCCTGCTGTTTCAATCAAATAAATGTCAATTATCTGAGATAGATTTTTAGTTCTCGAGCCCGGGCTTGCAGTGCAGCCAGAGCGACTGGGTAGAACTGTTTGCAACTCTTTTCTGCACATGCTACTTGCATTTTATAAGGAATTCATACCTTGCCACATAGTAATAAAACGGGTGGTTTCCAAGCCTCTGTGTGTGTGTGAGTGGGTGTGTAGAGAAAGTCAGACACAGAGATAGAAAACTTCATTTATCTTTGCTTACTCTGAAAGGTAGTTTTGTTTCTTAACTTTAATAAGGGATACTCGTTACCCTCTGCTATGGATTGAATTCCAGATGAAAACCTCAAAACAAACCAAAAATCAATTTCACTGCTTTTGAGTCTGTTCTTCCTTTTAGAGACTTTCCTTCAGTTTATGAGATTGTGTGTGTGTGTGTGTGTGTGTGTGTGTGTTTACCATCAAATTGAATCTGGCTGGTATAGGAGGATATTGTCCTTTCTTCTCCAGCAGAGCATCTGGTAGATTCGAACCTCTCACTTCTGGAATTGTAGTGCATCTTCTTGCCGCTAGGCCACTAGAGCTGGCCGAGGATATACATATTAACAGGAGAGGCTCCTCTTTATCTCACAAAACCACTGGTGAAGTTGAACTCCTGGAGATGCACCACCTTTTGGTTACAATGTATTACCCTAAAGACTAAGTCACCAAAGCACCTTACTGATTGAGTCACTCAAACCACAGCTGTGGAGTCAGAACTGAGTCATAGGTAACCCTCTTCCAAAGGGTTTTCGAGGATGTAACTCTCAAGAGAGGAAATTGACCATCTTTCTCCCAAGAAGCAGTTGCTGGATTTTAACCACCAGAGAAATGTGGCCTTTGGGTTAACATTGGACCCCACTAGCAGAGGTCCCCAGTGGAATGAATATTGTTAGATGTCATCAGCTCTGATATACTTGAGCCCATTGCTGCAGTCGTTGTGTCAAACCATCTTGCATGAGAGTTTTCCTCCTTTTTGCTGACCTTCCACCTGATCTAAGCACGATGCCCTTATCCAAGAAATAACCTCTCCTAATGACATGTCTAAAGTATGAGAGACTAAGCTTTGTCATCCTTGTCTCTAAGAAGCATTTTGGCTGCATCTTTTCCAAGATATACTTGTTTATTCTTTTGGCAGGCCATAGGATATTCAACACTCTTCTCCAACATCACAACTCAAAGGCATCAGTTCTGCTGGCATTCTTACTCATTGTCAACCTCCCCCAAAATATGTCTTAACAATCTTAAACTATGGTTAATATCTCATTTAGGAATGAACTTTCTTTATGTCAATGAGGCCACTTTAGTGTGAGATATGTCTTAAATAAAATTATTTTAAGATTTTAAAGAGTGGACTAAATAAGCAATGAACAGAACAGAGGGAATATAGATGACATACCACATCTAAATCTAAAGGAATTCAGAAACAGAGAATTTGAATAGAGTCAAGGACCAGAGTGGGCAGAGCCCTCCTCTCAAGATGGCACCCTGAGTTCAGACTTCTAATCTCCTAAATGAGGCGGGAGGGGAAAGACCTCTTTTTTATTAGTGATATCTGCTTGTGGCATTATTAGTACAGCAACAACAGAAAATTGATACTCCTCGTCCTCTATGGTATGAAGTAGCATATCTGGACATAACCAGTCCACTCTAACCCTCTGCCCATGGAGCCAGTTCTGACTTAAAGTGACCCTATAGGACAGTGTGAAGTTGCCTAGAGAGTTTCTGAAGCTGTATGTCTTTATAGGAGAAGACTGTCTTCTTTCTCCTACAGATTTTCTGATGAGTTTGAACCAAGATCTCTGCAGACCTTTAACCACTATGCCGCCACAGTTCCTTTAATCTGTACATGTTGTTGTGCACCATGGAGTCAGAGCAGATCCTCCAGTAGGTTTTTAGAAGCAGTTAATCACATGAGAGGAGATTGCCCAACCTTCTCCCATGGAGCAGCTGGTGGCCTTGAATTGAGTAGCTTTCGGATTACAGCACAGCTTCTTGCTAGACATCAAAACAAAGGCCCATAGTTGACTGTATTAATTTCTCTTGCAGGTCTTTTCTTAACACGTGTAAGATGGGCCTTGGAAATAAGGGTTGTATGGTTTCTCTACCTGTGCTCCCAGCTTTGGGATGGTGGTGGATGAGCTGTATTTCTGAATTTTAAAAAGCAGTCAAGGGAGGGAGGGAGGAAGGGAATACACCTGCTCTATGTCTGTGGGAATGCCTTACTTGGACACTTGTGGAGAAGAGAATCTAGTAATTTAGAAAGGGGGCTGTACATAGGAAGCTGGCATTGCCAATCTAAGCAAAACTAGATAGGGTAAAATGGTATGACATGCTGAGAAAGCTGTCAGTTTTACATTTCTTTGCGGAGCTCTCTAACTTTAGGGTGTCAATTATCATGTGTTAGATTTGTTATCAGACAGGCCCTTGTCTCAAAAGCTTGTAAATTTGCCCAGATACCTGAGGGCCTCTGATGACTATACGTCTAGACTAAAAGCACTAGGTCATCCTCCTTGCTGATGCTGCTGTGACAAGCTGGCACAAAGAGAAAGGCAGTCCACAGGGATCTGGACTAATTCACTGTGGCAATCCAGCAAATGTTGTCAGGAAGGATTTCAGTTTCCACATTGGCTGTGATCCCAAATCAAGGAGGAAAACCACTGAATGTTTAGAGTAAAAAATAAAAAAAAATACAGACCCAAACAAACAATGAAAATAATCATCACACTTGTCCTGACTCTTCAGTGGTTTAACTGGAGACTGTCAGTCTCTAACATCTCCTGTCAGGCCCCAGGTCATCAACTTCATTTAGAGGACAGGAAGTCTCTCACTCCAGAGGTGGGCCCTGTGCACCTGCTCTGCAAGGCAGGAGGTGTGGAGGATGGATATTTTAGCAACAGCTGGAACATTTGCTGAAGAGAATGAACGTTATGCCTGGCTGACATGTAGAAAAGCTTCCTGAAGAGAAAACTGAGGTGAATTAGAGGTGGCAAGGTGCAGTCGTTAAATACAAAAGCTCTGGAAGCTGAGGACTTGACTTCAAAGCCTCATGTCATTGTTTATTATAATGAGACTACGATCAAGCTGTGAGTCTGCAGACCTTTTAATTTCCTTATCTCTGCATTGGACATAGCATCTACCTCACGTAGTTGTTATAAAGACTAACTAAGCTAAATATGCAGTATACAGCTCTTAGTGGTGCCAGCACATGTTGTTAGATGAAGTCAAGCCAGCTCCAGTCCTTAGTGACCCTATATACAATAGGATGAAGAAGTGGCACAATTCTGTTGCCACACTTAATATTACGGCTGTGTTTGAGTGCATTGTTGCAAACACTGTGTCAATCCATCTTGCGAGGGTCTTCCTCTCTTTTGCCGACCCTTTACATTTCCAAGGATACTGTCCTCCTCCAGGGACGGGTCTGTTCTAACAATATCTCCAAAGTATGTGACAAACTCTCTCCAGCCTTGTTCCTAAGGAACACTCTGATTGCACTTTGTCCAAGACAGATTTTCTGTTAGTTATTTTGGTAGCCCATGGCGGTAACTTGTGGTTGTCGTGAGGCTGAACACTGTGGCACTGATATGTCAAATGCGTTAATGGTTGGTGACCCAATGTGGACAGTGTGGGGTGGAGTTTCCTGATTAAAACAAGCTTGGAAGCAGGAGTGGCATCCACTTCCGTAATAGCTTGCCTCCAGAAACCCTATGAACCTGGAGAGAGAATGAAAGACACACAGCATTGAGGACTCTCCTTCATAGGGTGGTTATGAGTCTCCTGCAACTCGACGGCACTTAACAACAAAAACAACATAGTATATTCAAGATTTTTATCAACATCACAATCCAAAGATATTAATTTTAATTTTATCTTCCTTATTCATTATCCTTATTCATTTTATAAACCTAGGAAGTCCTTGAAAAGATCATGAACTTGGACAGACACGCCTTAGTACTCAAAGTGAAATCTTTGCTCTTTAGCATTTTAAAAAGTTCATTGCAGCAGTTTTGCCCATTGCAGTATTTAACTTGATTTCTTTACTGCTGCTTTTGCAAGTATTGATAATGGACCCACACAAAATGAAATCCTTGAAAATTAGTATTTTCTCCATTTATCATTATGTTGCTTACTGGTTCAGTGGTCAGGAATTTTGTTTTCTCTAAATTGAAGTCTAATCCATAAAGAAGACTGTTTTGTTTTGAATTCCCTTCACTTTTCAGCAAGCAGTATTGCATCAACATATGCATATTTATATATTGCAGGCTGTTGATGAGTCTTGCTCTAGTCTTCATAGTCCATCTTTTCTGTTTCATATTGATATTTAGAATTCATTCTGTTAAGATTAACAGCAGACCAGTTACATGAAGTGGGAAGTCAATAGCTTCCCAGGTGTTTGATCTATTGTATAGCTCCATTATTTCTGACATTGACAGCCCCTCTTTCATTCAGTTGCCTTATTCTTCTATGTCTCTTGCATTTGGTGCTTTGCTAAGAACCTCACAAATACTCAGAGTTGTCAAGCGAATGACTTGTGTGATTGGTTGATGCAGGCTAGTGTTGCAGAGACTGGTGAGTGGTGCATCTGGATGCTGTGTCCCAGTGTCCCAGGATAGTGGGCATCCCCCATAAACAGAGCTCACATGAGCTTTGTAAGCCTCTGGTAGGGTGGGGCTTATACCCCCACCCTAATCTTATATCCTCAGTACAATAAATACTTCAGCACAAAATGCACAGTTAATCAGTGGCTAGGAAGACATTTGGAACAATAAACAGTCTGGAGACTAACTGCTTCCAGTTAAATATTTGAAGAGTCAGTGTATAGATTGAAGAGGTATAGTGAAAAGATACAGCTCTTATAGCAAGAATTTCCTAATTTTTAAACCAAGCAATGTCTCCTTATTCTGTTCAAACTACCTCTTCCTTGGTCTATGTACAGATTCTACATGAGCACAATTATGTTTTCTGGACTTTCTATTTGTCACAATATTATCTTTAATGTCAAGGGCAACAATGGTTATAGGCCTATATTATGCAGAAAAAATATTATAGCACATATATCATAGTGTTATAATACAGAGTCACTGATTCTGGGCCCTGTGTGGCATGAAGATGCACTCTCATCTTCAGGTCTGAATAGAGAAGAAGGTAATAGAAGGAGCACCAAGACAGAAATCACCTCTTCTGTGGCCTTGTCAAATTCAAATAAATTAGCTGAATATCCTTGAGAACATTATTTAATTGAGCTTCCATTTCTTCTTCTCTAATATTTTTTATAGTATTAACATTTCATATTGAGTGTTAGGCCAGGGGAATAACGATCAAAAGAATTGGATGGCCTCACCCACCTGGCTGAACCACAATGGAATATCCCTCTCTTCCATTCCCCTCCCTGAAGGGCCTGCTATAAAAACCCTCCCAAATACATCCTAAGCACAACTTCCTTGGCCTCCCTTCCCAGACCAAAGAATCTCACCCAGGAAAAGCTACTTTTAAGCTTTCTTACTTTCGGATCACTTTCTCAAGTCTGTGACCTTATGACCCTACATCGAGCTCATTCTACTACCATCTCGGTCTACAGCCAACTATCTATTCATTCCTCCAACTTTCCTTCCATTCATCAATTCATTAATTTTCTTATTCAGTCAGCGAACATATATTTAGCTCCTGTGATATACTAGGGAGCTCTGGTGGCTTAGTGGTTAAGGAGTTGTGCTGCTAATGCAAAGGCAGATGGTTTGAATCTGCTAGATACTCCAAAGGAAAAGGTGAGCATTCTCTTCCTGTGCAATTTACAGCCATTGAAAACCTGCTGCAAAGTCATCTATGAGTTGGTTCAGGCTCCAACTCAATGGCAAGTAACAACAAACAACATTATGTACCAGGAACTGAACAGGTTTCTGGGATTACAATGACATAAAAAACATAATCTTATCCCCTAAGGCATTTATTGACATATTTAATAGGGAAAGACAAGCAAGTGAAACATGGGTGGATCATCACTATTTAAGTTTAAGATAAATGCTTGTTGATTGAATAAGAAGATAAATGAAAGGATAAATGGAAAGAGAGAGTTCATAGGGTTGTTATAAATTGTAGATGAATAAATGGCAGCAAACAACAACAATGACAATTCTTCATATATTTGACCTTCAAAAATCCTACTTTTTCTTTCCCAACTTTTTGCTTCTATGTTAAGTTTATTCTAATTTCTTTAACTCCTGTTCATATAACAACATGATTGCTAATTTTTAAAAATGACTGTTCTGTGGTGTTTGTTACTGTTGTTGTTTAGGTATTGTCAGGTTGAGTATAAACAACAGAACCAAACCCTGTCCTACCCTGTGGCATCCTCACAATTTCTGACACACTCCAGTCCATTGCTATAGTCACTCTGTCAATCTGCCTGTTTGAGAGCCTTCATCTCCTTCACTACCCTCCACCTTTCCAAGCATGATGTTCCTCTCCAATGAATAATCTATCCCAAAATTTGTGAGATGAAGTTTCACAATCCTTGCCTCCAAGCAACACTCTGGATATACCTTCTCTAAGACATACATCTTTGCTCTTTTGGCAATACATAGACTATTCAGCACACTTCTTCAACACCACAGTTCAAAGGCATCATTTTTTCTTCTGTCATTCTAACTCATTGTCTAGCTCTCAAATACAAGTAAGTGCCAGAAAACTCCATGGCCTGAATCTGGGCCTCAAACTGACATAATTGCTCCTCAATAATTTGGAGAGGTTCCTGATTACATATTTTCCTGATCTCCTGAATGCTGGTACCATGTGTGTAGATAGTAGCCATGTATATTTTTTTTCTAGTCATGTACTTATTTCTAAGATGGTGAAACCAAGTTTCTTCTTGGAGGCTAGGATTTTGAAGCTCTGTCTTACATACGTGGAGCATGTGACCAGGAGAGACCAGTCCTTGGAAAAGGACATTGTGCTTCGAAGGGTAGAGGGACAGTGCAGGAGAGGAAGATCCTGGATGAGATGGATTGATAGTGACTAGGGTAATAGAGGTTGATGTGTGAGAATTAGTGAGACTAGTTCAGGAAGGAGCAGGGTTCAGAGTAGCTGTGTGTCGGGTTGCAGGCAATTCAACTGCACATAACAACAACAACAAAGAACTTTTTTAAGACAATTTGCTTAGGAAGCAGACAACAATTTAATTTTATCAATTCTTGGGGTAGAAGAGTGACCACGTTAATTTACTCTAGATAAAGATATAATATTATGAATTCTATTGGTTTCAGGGATTTTATTTGCCAAAGAGGAAGAATGTGTTCTCTTTGAAAATAAAGAGATTTATTGAAGGTTCAAAAACAGTATAATCCAGGGACATGTCCAATAACATGAAGTGATATAAAATACTCCCAAATGGAAGAGGAACAGAGACATATTTATGAGGTAAAATCAGAGACAAAAACTATAACATTTTGGATTTGGTTACTTTAAGTACATGACTGAGGTGGATTTTACAGGGTGGTCACAAGGTCAATAATTTAGACATTTCTTGAGGGCTGCTCAGGGAATGCCTGAAAAGGGAGAGAAGTATAGCCAGAGTGCTCTTTAAAAACAAGAATATTTGGCTGAAAGTAGAGAATACCAGAAAAATGTCTGTTTGTGGTTTATTGACTATGCAAAGGTATTTGACTTCATGGATCATAACAAGTTGTGGCTGACATTAAGAATGGAAGTCCCAGACACTTAAATTGTGCTGATGCGAAACCTGTGCCTGGACCAGGAGGCTGTTGTGTGAACAGATCAGGGGAACATTGCATGGTTTAAAATTAAGAAAGGAACATGTCAAGATTTTCTTCTCTTTCCATATCTATTCAACCTGTATGCTGAGAAAATTATTCAAGAAGCTGGGCCATATGAAGAGGAATGTGGCATAAGGATTGGAGGGAGACTCAGCAATGACCTGCATTATGCAGATGACACAACCTTGCTTGCTGAAAGTGAGGAGGACTTGAAGCACTTGCTATTAAATATCAAGGAATGCAGCCTTCAATATGAATTGCATCTCAGTGTCAAGAAAACAAAGGTTCTTACCACTGGACTTGTAGGCAACATCATCATGGATGGAGGAGAGATTGAAATTGTGAACAACTTCATCTTATTTAGATCCAAAATTAACTCTCTTGGTACAAGCAGTCAGGAAATAAGACATATTGCACTGGGAAAATCTATAGTTCAGGATCTCTACAGATTGTTGAGGAGTAATGATGTCAGTTTGAAAATTAAAGTGTGATTTAGGCCATTGTCTTTTCAATTACTTGCTATGCATTTGAGAGCTGGACAATGAATAGGGAAGAAAGAAGTACTGATGTCTTTGGGTTGTAGTGTTGGAGAAGAACACTGAACATCCCATGGGCTGCCAAAAGAACAGATATGTCTTGGAGAGGGTGCAGCTGGAGTGCTCTTTGCCTCACATACTTTGGGCATCTTGCTAGGTGGGGAAAACTCAAGTCCTTGAGTTTATTCCTTGGAGAGGGCCATGATGCTGGGAAGGGTGGATGGTCAATGAAAAAGAGGAAGACAGCGTCACTGACTGCCAAAATGGGTTCTAGTTTGTCAGGAAGTGTGAAGATGGCACAGGGTAGGAGGGGGTTCATATCACTGTTCACAGGGTCACTATGAATTGTACTCGACTTAATAACACCTATAACAACAATAAGAGGCCAGTCTCTGGAAAAGGACATAATGTTGGGAAAAGTGGAGAGTCAGCAAAAGAGAGGTAATAGACTGACATAATGACCATAAACAATAGGCTTAATGACAACAGCAATTATGAGGATAGTGAAGTTTTGGGTGGGGTTTTGTTCTATTGTTCAGAGGTTAGCTATGAATTGGTGCAGATTCAGAAGCACTTAACTCAAGGAAGCCCTGATGGACCAGTCCATAAGAAGTTGTGCTGCTAACCTGAAGACCATGTCTCTCTGGGCATTTGAATTCACCAGGAGCTCTGGAAGAAAGATGCACAATCTCCTTTCGTGTGATTTACAGGCTTGGAAACCCACTGGAGGGTCAGCTGTGAGTAGTTCTGATTCAAAGTTTGAGTTTTTTTTTTTGAGGATGCCTAACAAAGATTTCTCTAAGGGTTTGATAGTTGTGTGGGAAATAGGCAAAAGGTAAAATAGAGTTGATATTCATACCTGAGTGATTTTTTCTGCAGCCAAATGCTCTACCCCTGAGGTATGCCCCCTCTGGGCAATTATTCTGATAAGAGTCAAATGTTTCAACTTGGAAATACTCATACATATTTTTCTTTTTCCCCCACCCCCCCTCCAGTTTTACCCCTCAGCTACATTTGTCGTTGTTGTTGTTGATTGCCTTCGAGTTGAGCATGATTCACAGCGACCCTATGAGCAAAAGGCCTGAAGCCCCTCTACAACCACTGACATTTATCAAAGTTCATAGAATTTCCAGAGGCATGTTATTTAGGAAGTGGATGCCACTCCTGCTTCTTCGGTGCTGTCAAATCGAGTATGATTTATAGTGATCCTATGAACAAAAGATAGGAAACCTATCTACCTATCTTATCCTGTGTCATCCTCACAATCTCTGACACATTTTGACCTCTTTGCTGCAGTTATTGTGTCAATCTATGTAGTTGAGGATCTTCCTTTCCATCATCCCCCCACCTTTTCAAGCATAATGGTCTTCTCTAAGGCATAGCCTCTCCTAGCAACATGCCCAAAGTCTGTGAGACAGAGCTTTGCCATCCTTGCCTCGAAGGGGCATTCAGACTGCATCTTCTCAAAGACATATCTGTTTGGTCTTTTGGGAGCCTATGGAATATTCAGTAACTTCTCCAACACTATAGTGCAAAGGCAACACTTTTTCTTCTGTCATCTTCAGTCATTATCCAGCTCTCAAATGTATAGCAAGAGACTGAAAAAAAGATCATTGCCTGAATCAGGCACACCTTAGTCCTCAACTGACATCATTGTTCATCAGTAATTTGGAGAAGTCCCTAACTACAGACTTTCACAGTGAAATACAGCTCTTGATCTCCTGACTACTAGCACCAAGTGTACTGAGCTATTGAGTTCTTACTTATTAGGAAAGATCATTAACAATGATTAGCTGATACCTTTTAATAAAAATTAAAAGTAAAAGCCATCATATTTTAACAAAGTTCTTTTAACTGTGTGCCAGTTATTTTATAAACTTCATCTCATTCAATTCTTACAACTCTGTGTAAGGTGTTATACTTTCATGTTGTAACTGGGACTATTATTTCTTTCTACTGAAAGTTGGACGATTAATTAGGAAGACAGAAGACTTGATGTCTTTGAATCATTTACATATTTGATAAGAGAAGTGAAGATTTTACACCATGTTTCTTATTCTATGCTAAATATTTTGGGAGGTGGGTTACTTGGGTTACTTTTAATCCATGGCCCTTGGGTCTGTCTTTCGTTGTTTTTGTTCAGACATTCCTCTAGGTCGTATAGCCCTGGTGTACAAGTTGCCATACTGTGGTCACTTGTGGTTGCTGTGAGGCTGAACACTGACACTGATGTGTCAAATGTGTTAATGGTTGGCTACCCAATGTGTGTGGAGTGGAGCTCCCCGATTAAAACAAGCTTGGAAGGAGGAGTGGCATCCACTTCCATAATAGCTTGCCTCCGGAAACCCTATGAACCTGGAGAGAGGATGAAAAAAAAGACACCCAAGCGTCGAGGACTCTCCTTCATATGGTCGCTATGAGTTGCCTGCGACTCGACAGCACACAACAACAACAACAAATATTTTGGGAGGCTGGGCTTTATGAGGAGGAATGTGGTATCAGGATTGGAGGAAGACTCATTAACAACCTATGTTACACAGATGACACAATCTTGCTTGTTGAAACTGAGGAGGACCTGCAGAAAGTCAAGGACTGTAGTCCTCAATATGGATTGAAGCTCAACATCAAGAAGACAAAGATTCTTACCACTGGGCCAATTGGAGGCAC
This sequence comes from Elephantulus edwardii, assembly GCF_000299155.1. Lineage (NCBI taxonomy): Eukaryota > Metazoa > Chordata > Mammalia > Macroscelidea > Macroscelididae > Elephantulus > Elephantulus edwardii. The sequence continues at coordinate 31,456,537 of NW_006399763.1, read as the reverse complement.
TATTATAGAGAAGAGATTGGGGTTATTAACAATTACAGCTTGCTCATCTCCACAATCAACACTCTGTCAGGAAATCCAAATACGAATTGCACTGGGAAAAATCTGCTGTGAGAGACCTCTCTAGAGTACTGAGAAGCAATGATGTCAGTCTAGAGACTAAGGTGTGCCTTATCCAGGCCATGGTCTTTGCAATTACTTGCTATTCATCAGAGGGTTGGACAGTGACTAAGGATGAAATAACAGGAATTGATGCCTTTGAGTTGTAGTGCTGAAGAAAAGTCTTGAAAGTACCATAGACTGCTAAGAAAACAAATAAGTTTTTCTTTGAGAGGGTGAAATCAAGTTTCTCTTTGGAGGCTTTTCAAAGTCCTTCTTACATACTTTGGGCATGTGGCCAGGTGGACTAGTCTGTGGGGAAGGACATCATGTTTGGAAGGGTGAAGGGACAATGCAGGAGAAGATGACCCCAGATGAGATAAATTAATAGAGTAACTGGGACAATGGAAATAGATGTGTTGGAGTCAGTGAGACTAGCTCAGGACAGGGCAGGCTTCAGAGCTGTTGTACTTAGGGTCATTATGAGTTGTGGGGGCTCGACAGCACATAACAACATGCTAAATATATGGTTCATAATGGCCATGCTTATCCACCTCTCTAAGGACCTTCTGTCAATGACAGATCAGAGGATCTTTCTCTGTTAGTCTGCTCTGATATTATAGTTCCTATACGTGCATGCCACTCCTTCCAATGTAAGACTAAAAGCTCTGGTGGCACACTGGTAAAAGTGCTCAGCTCCTAGCTAAATGTTTGAGGTTCCAACCTACCAGCTGCTCTACAGGAGAAAGATCTCATAATAGATCTTTTTAAGAGATTTATGACCTCTGAAACCCTATGAGGGAGTTATACTCTATTTTATAAAGTCATGTTAAGTTGGGATTTACAGTAATTTTTTGTTGTGATATAAGAGTGCACAGGTAATATATTGGCTGCTTCCTGATGGGCAGTCTTCTTCAGCAAAGATTTAGTTTCAGAAACATAATGGAGGGCTGCTTGAGTTTGAACCAACTCAATAGCAGTGCATGTTTTAGGGTTTAGAAGAGTAAAGTTAGCAACAAGTTTAGGCCAGACCTCAAAGAAACAATACCACAATGGATACGTTACTGTCCTAGATCTGGGCTTTAGCTTTCATTATATCATTTTTATTAGTTCATCAGGGCTATCAGACTTTGCAGAATAGAAATCTCTAAGAAAATACAGCAGAGAATGATTTATAAACCACAGTGTCAATTTACCATGGGGAAATAGAATGGATTTTTTAATCAGGAGTATTTCTTCACAAAGGTACTCCCTTTCTATGAGGTCAGTCATTCAGGACAAATAATAATTCAGAAGGTTGCTTGGTGAGCATAGAATTTACAGCAAAGAGATTAGGTATTGCCCAAGGGAGGTCTTCTCAGGCTAATATAACTTGGAGTTAATCCTTCTTTGCCCTATGGTTATTTCTGCTTAAATTACTGGAATCCATCTTCCAGAATCACAACATAATGTTCTTCGGCCACTGCTGGGCTCAAACACACTGACAGTCTACCCCCCCCCCAATTTTTTTGGCAGTATTTCTCTTTTGGTACTATGTGTTATCAAAAATGACCCTGTGACATTGCTTCATGTTGTAATGTTCTAAATAATGGTTTACTTTTATTTGTTTACACTGTAGGCTGTTTAGTCCTTAATGAGGTGTGGGTTGTCCTTTGTACTGGACATGGAGTTGGAGTAATTTATTTTAGAGCAGCCAGAACAATTGGGGGATTGACTTCACTTATAAAGATAAGCCCTAATTTTCTGAGAATGTCTCAGACGTGCTTTCTCATGAAGTCAGTGCTAGTGTCTCTGTAAAAAGAGTGCAGTGGGAAATGTGGCAGCAAGAGCTGACCTCCACTAACTCCACAAAGGGGAAGAATTCCCACTAAGAATATGAACAGTACAAAGCCAATTCCTAATGAGGTCAGGCGTCCTCCCAACCTCTGCCCTTCTCCTATAAATTCTAGCAGTAACTGTTCCTCCCATGGGTTTCACTACTCCACTACTGGGTTCACTAATTCGTTGCAATAGCTACACAGAACTCGTAGAACATGCCTATCCTTGTAGTGTTAAGGATGTTAGCAGGCTACAGTCCAGGTTGGAAACATTAAGTATAAAGACAGTTTCTTTTCAGATCTGCTCTCAGGCAGGCCTTGCCCTGACCCTTCATTTTATGGTCCAGGGACAAGGGTTAGAAAGTTCTTTTAGCTTTACTAGTTGTGTGCCTCTCCTCCCATTCGGTTAGTAAGCCTAAGCCAAGGAACTTTGCTCTGGCTCCATGGGGTGACAGATTCAACCTAGCTCTGTCTTACACCAGTCTTTGCTGCTGCTGTTGGTGCTGCTGGTACCCCTGCTGCCACCTAGATTGTAGTATCTTGGTCTTGCTCCATGTCCTGCAGGAATCTCTGACCCAATGAATTAACTAAACTCTGCTTCTTCTTTCTTGATGGTTAATGAGGTTTCCATCTACTGTGTCTAAGGCTGCTCAGCTAATCCTGGATTGTTGTTGTTGTTGATTGCCATTGAGTGGAGCATGACTCATAGCAACTTTATGAACAAAAGACCTAAAGCCTTTTCATAACTATCATCATTTCTCCAAGTTCATAGAGATTCTAGAAGCATGTGTTTAGGAAGTGGATGCCACTACTGCTTCCAAACCTGTTTTACAGCTGGGAGCTCCACAAAACACTATTCACTTGGGAAATCCTTCTGGTATTTGACACCCCAATGGCACAAGATTCAGCATCACAGCAAACCCAGGTTACTTCATATAGCACATTGACAAAGAATGTTGTACGAAGTGAAAGAGTGTTCCTCTACATATAACAGCACTAGTCTCATTTAGCAGTGGGTTAAGTGTTGTTGAGTTGAATACAACTCAGAGTAAGCTTTGCACAAAAGGCCTGAACTCTGTTCTACAACTAACACCATCATTTCTGTACATTTATAGAGCTTAGAGAGTCTGTAGAATTTCCAGAGGCATCTAGTTTAGGAAGTGGATGTCACTCCTGTTTCCCAGCATGACTCAATCTGGAAGCTCATCCAAACATTGTACATAATGGGTAACCATTATGATATTTGACACGACTATGGAACAGTGTTCAGCATCACAGCAACTCCAAGTGTTCAGTACAGCAAATCGACAAAAGATTGCTGTGTCGTTTAAAGAACGTTTATCTGAAATTAATAAATTTGCTGCTGCTGAGTTACTAATCCGTGGCAAGGTAGCAAAATTGACCAATCTAGTTCCCTTATTAGCTATCTACGCATCTTGTTTTCATTTTCCCTCACAAAAGATGGCATTTAGTTTATTTATATTACTAGGCAGCTATTAAATCCACTTGGGGCCCACAAATACCTAAAATACCTAACATTTGCATACTCCTACTCAATCTTGTACTGAGAGTTATACCTACAATGTTATATTAAATAATAAGCCATATTGAAAAATCTAGCATAGTTTGCTTCAAGATGCCAACCCTAACCATGGCATGTTTTCTGACTGGAAATATGAGTTTAGAAAATGTGTATGCATTTTGTGCTATGCCAATAGGATATAAAGGGGGGGGGCGGGGATGAATATTTCTTGAAAAAGCTTTAATACTTTTATGGAGAAAGAGTTGCAGAAGTGTGAGTTTGAGGTCAGAATAGTTAGAAGAATTTTTCTATGCATTTGAGGATGAGGCTCCCTAGAGAAAGGAAGAAGTGACAGCAGTTCAGAGGAACGGCACTGGGGTTTTGGTATTCAATCAAGGACCTATCTTTTGTTAGGTGCCTTCAAATTGGCCCAATCTATAGCAACCCCAACAGATACCAAGATTCTGTTTGAGCCTGTGCCATTCCCATGATTTCTGCCCATTGTTGCAGTCATTGTGTCAGTTCATCTGTTTGAGGGTCTACCATCTTTTGCTGACTCTTCACTTTTCCACGTATGATGTCTAGAGACTAGCCTTTCCTGATATGTGAGACAAACTCATATCACTTTTTATAAATACCCACCATACTCTTTTTTTTTTTTTTTTACAGACACTGGTGCTGACATCATGGTAAAGCATTTCTGAAATATTCACATAAATGGTAAGATACTTGCTTCTAAAGAACACTCTGGCTGTATTACTTCTAGGACAAATTTATGTGGTTTATTATAGTACATTGGTATTCAATATTCTTCACCCATACCACAATTCAAAAACATGAATTTTCTACCACTCATCTTAGCTTTCAGTTTTGTTATGTTGTGGTATTTGGATATTGTGATGACACTGGACACTGTGTCACTGGAATTGCAAATACCAGCAGGGTTTAATATAGTGGATGGGTTTCAGCAGAGTTTAGATCAAGATAGGCTAGGGAGCAGAACTGGCAATCTACTTCAGAAAGAATTGTTTTTAGGTAACATCAAGTTGACTATGATTGACAGCTACCCCAGAACCAATGGATCAAAACTTTGACCTCTCTTGTTTCATCCTGTCTTCATCACTCTCAAGCCCATTATTGCAGTCACTATGTCAACTCATCTCATTGGGGGTTTTTATGAATAGTTTCTTCTGCAAGGATTAGTACAAGGCTACTTCCTGTAATGCAGACTTTAACAATATTCCAAATGTCCATACTGCTTTTCCACTCAGTCCGTCATCTCTGACATTAGTTGTTCTTCCTCCCCTCAGTCCACCTACTCTTGTCTATGTCTTTTGGCTCTGTGATTTGCTGGAAGGCCTCATAGACATTTAAAAAATACTATCAGGGAAGTGAAGGCTGTAGTCTTGGATTTTCTAAAATAGGTTGTTGTTGTTGTTATGTGCCGTCGAGTCGCCTGCGACTCATAGCGACCCTATGTACAACAGACCTAAACTCCGCTCTGTCGTGTGCCAATCGCACTGTCTCTGACACTCCCATCCCAATTATCCCAGTCACTGAATCAATCCACCTCATAGGGGGCCTTCCTCTCCTGCACCGTCCCTCCACCCTCCCAAGCATGATGTCCCTCTCTAAGGACTGGTCTCTCCTCACAACATGTCCAAAGTAAGTTAGACGGAGCCTCAGAATCCTTGCCTCCAAGGAGCCACCCGGTTTAACCCTCTCCAGGACAAATCTGTTTGTTTTCCTAGCAGTCCATGGTATTCTCAATACTCTTCTCCAGCACCACAGCTCAAAGGCATCAATTCTCTTAGAAGATCAAATATTTAAATATTCTGTACTTTCTGCAAAAGATGGGTCATCAACACTACATAGGTTGTTGATGAGTCTTCCTCTAATCCTGATGCCACATTCTTTTTTTACATAATCCAATTTCTTGAACGATTGGTTAGCATTTAGATTGAATAGGTATGGAATGAGTATGAAACCCTAACACATACCTGTTCTGATTTTAAGCCATGTGTTTTTCCCTTGTTCTCTTCACAACTGCTTCTTGATCTATGTACTGGTTTTGCATAAATGCAATCAAGTGTCCTGGGATTCCCATTCTTCTCAATATTAACCACAATTTGTTAAGATCCACAAAGCCAAATGCCTTTGTGTAGAAAATAAAACACAAGTGGAGGGAGCTCTCATGGCCTAGAGGCATGAAGCTGCATTGCAATGCCGGATGTACATGGTTCGAATCCATCAGATGCTCTGCTGGACAAGGAGGGGCAATCTCCTCCTGTACCAGTCAGATACGATTTGGTGGCGTGCGTGCACACGCACACACAACAACAACAACAAAACCAACCCCAAAAACCAACACAAACATCTTTCTAGTATTCTCTACTTGTAGCTAAATTCCATTTGACATCAGCAATGCTATATATTCCTTGTGCCATAGTTTCCTTTGGATCCAGCTTGAATTTATAACAGTTCCCTATTAGTGTATTTTTCCAGCCTTTTAAAAATAATCTTCAGCAAGGTTTTAATTTCATATGATATTAGTTATAATGTTCAATTATTTTGACATCTTGCTGGATTGCCTTTTTTTTTTTGAAATGGGAACAAATATGTATCTTTCAGTCAGTTTGTCAGGTAGCTACTATCTTCCATGTTCTTTGGCAGAGACTGATAAGCATGTCCAGAGTTGCATCTTTTTCCTGAAAACACCTCAACGGGTATTTCTCCAAATCCTGTGACCTTATTTTTTGTCCATGTCTTCAGTGGAACTTGGACTTTTTCCTTCAGAATTATTGGTTCTTGATCATATTCTATTTCCTCAGACAGTTCAGTGTCAACCATTCTTTTTAGTACAATGACTCTATGTATTCCTTCCATCTACTCTTAATGCTTCATTCATTGTTTAAGAGTTTGTCCAGAGACTCCTTCAGTATTGCAACTCAAGGCATACTTTCAGTTTATTATTATTGTTGTTGTGTGCCATCAGTTGTTTGCGACAGACCTATTTTTACGTCTTCAGTTACTGAGTCAGTCTATCTCATGCTGAGTCTTCCTCTACTGCACCCTTCCTAACGTGATGTCCTTCTCAAAGGATTAGTCCTTTCTGGCTATGTGCCCTGAGTGTGTGAGACAGCTTCAAATTCCTTGACTCCAGAGAGTAGCTTGGTTTCAACCTCTCTAGGACAGACCTCTAGGTTCTCCTGGCAGTCTATGGCATGTTAACGTTCTTCACCACCATCAAAACGCAAAAGCGTCACTCCTTCTATTATCCTTAGTGATTGTCCAGCTCTCTGGTGCTTAGCAAATAATTGCAAAAACCATGGTCTACATCAGGTACACTTTAGTTTCCAGACTGGCATCATTGTTCTCCAATACTCTAGAGAGGCCCTGACAGCAGACTTTCTCAATGCACTTCGACTTTTGATTTCCTGACTGCTGGTGCCAAGAGTGCTGATTGTGAAACCAACCAAGCTGAAGTTGCTAACAATCTCAATTTCTTTTCTGTCTATCTTGAATCTGCCAAGTGGCCCAATGGTGAGAATATTTGTTTTCTTTATATTGAGCTTTAATCCATATTGAAGACTACAGTCATTGACCTTCTTCAGCAAGTGCTTCAGGTCCTCCTCAGTTTCAGCAAGCAGGGTTATGCCATCCACATAATGACTTTCTCCAATCCTGTTGCCACATTCCTCTTCATAAAGTTCAACTGCCTGAATGATATATTCTACATAGAGACTGAGAAAGTATGGAGATAGGATGCATCCTTGATGCACACCTTTCCTGATCCTGAACAATGCACTATTTCTCTTGCTTTGGTCTGACTGTCATTTCCTGGTCCAAGTATGCTTCCCAGGAGCACTGTTAAGTGTTCTGGGATTTCCTTTATTTTCAAGGTTAGCCACAATAATTTTGTGATCCATACAATCAAATGAGCTTTTCCATAGTCAATGAAACAGAGATAGCCATTCCTCTGGTACTCTCTGCTTTTGGCCAAGATCCATCTAACATTGGCTATGATGTCCCCGGTACCATGAACTTTTCTATACCCAGCTTGCACATCTGGTAGAACTCTGCTGTTATATTGTTCCAGTTGTTTTTGGATAATCTTCAGCAGGATCTTATTTGTGTGCGATGTTAGTGATATTGTTTGATAACTTCCACTCACTGTTTGGTCACCATTTTTTTGAATGGGAACAAATATAGATCTCTTCCAGTCAGTTGGCCAGCTAGCTGTTCTCCAAATTTCTTGGCATAATTTGGTGAATGTATTCAGGACAGAATCTGTTTGCTGAAATACGTCACTTGGCTTCCTACCAGTCCCTGGCACTTTGTTTTTGCCAATTCCTTCAGAGCAGCTTGAACTTCCTCCTTCGTCACCATTGCCTCTTGCTCATATGTTGTTTCATGACATTCTTCTGTGTCATTCAATTATTTTTGATATAGTGACTCTGTGTACTCCTTTATCTTCTTTGATGCTTCCAGGATCATTCAACATTCTGCCCTCAGAATCCTTAAATATTGCAACTCGAGGCTTAAAATTGTTCTTCAGTTCTTTCAGCTTAAACAATGTTAAGTGAGTTCATCCTTTTTTATTTTCTAACTTCAGCTCTTTGCACATTTTATCATAATACTTTGTCTTTCTCAGCTGCCTTTTGAAATCTCCTGTTCAGTTCCTTAACCTCTTGCTTTCTTCCCTTTGCTTCAGCTTCTCAGAAATTCAAGTTACTTTTCAGAGTCTTTTCTGACATCCATTTTGGTCTTTTCTTCCTCCTGTGTGTTTGTAATGACTCTTTGCTTTCTTCACAGATGATACTCTTGACATCCTACCACTGCTAATCTAGTCTTCACTCATTAGTGTTCAAGACTTCAAACTTGTCCTGAAATAATCTTTAAATTCAAGGTAAAATTTAGGTTTTTGTGAATTTGATTTAATTTTCTTTCATTTCAACTTGAACTTGTGTATAAGTAGTGCATAATCAGCACCTGGTCTAGTTGTTACAACTATTATTGAGATTCTCCAATGACTTTCCTCCCCACAAATGTAGTCAATCTGAACCCTGTGTAGTAGACCATCAGGTGAAGTCATATGTATATTTTATATAAAAGGCATTCACAATGAATAGGTCACTGATTATACAGAATTCTATCATTCTATCTCCAGCCTCATTTCTGTCACCAAGTCCATGGTTTCCGACTACTGATCCTTCCCTGCTTCCAACTTTTGCATTCCAGTCACCCATTATTATAAAATATCTTGGTTGCATTATTGTTCAATTTTTAACTGCAAAAGTTGGTAGTCGTCATCTATTTCCTCCTCTTTGGCATTGGTTGTTGGTGTATATATTTGAATGATAGTGGTATTAACAGGTCTCCTTGTATGCATATGGATGATATTCTGTCACTCAAAATATTGTAGTTCAGGATGAATCTAAAAATGGTCTTTTTAACTATGATTGGGACTTCATTTTTCTTCACCTTTTCATTTCCAGCATAGTAGGACATATGATTGTTGTTATGTACTGTCAAGTCACCTGCAATTCAAAGCTATCTTATGTACAACAGCTCTGAACCCTGCTCTATCCTGAGCTAACCTTATTGTCTCTGACACACCTAACCCATTACCCTAGTCACCGAGTCAATCTATCTTATCGAGGGTTTTTCTCTCTTGTGCTTTCCCTCTAGCCTCTCAAGCATGATGTCCCTCTCCAAGGACTGGCTTCTCCTTGCAACATTCCCCGTGTATGTCAGAAGGAGCTTCAGAATCCTTGCCTCCAAGGAAAAGCCTGGTTTCAACTTCTCCAGAACAAACCTGTTTGTTCTCTTAGCAATCCATGGTATATTCAACACTTTTCTCCAGAACCACAGCTCAAAGGCATCCCTTCTTCTTCTATAATCCCTAGTTACTGTCCAGCTTTCTGATACACAGCATGTAATTACAAAGACCCTGGCTGATCAGGCATACCTTAGTCTATAGACTGACATTGTTGCTCTTCAGTACACTGGAGAAGTCCGTGAGAGCAAACTTTCTCAATGTAAGTCAGTACCAAGAGTACCACTGGTACAAAGAGTGTTGACTGTGGAGCCAAACAAACTAAAGCTGTTAACAATCTCAATCTCTTCACCATCTATCATAATGCTTCCTATCAGACCAGTGGTGAGAATTTTTGTTTTCTTGATGTTGAGCTTCAATCTATATTGAAGGCTGAAGTCTTTCACCTTCTGCAGCAAGTGCTTCAGATCCTCCTTAGTTTCAGCAAGCAAGAACACATTAACCATGCAGTGTTTCCCTGCTCTGTTCTGACAGCTTCCCTCTGGTCCAAGTATAAGTTTTGCATAAGCACAATCAAGGTTCTGTGATTCTCATTCTTCTCAATGCCAGCCACAGTTTATTGTGATCCACACAGTTAAATGCCTTTGCACAGTCAGTGAAACGCAGAAAGACATTATTCTGGTACTCTCTACTTTTAGCCAAGAGCTATTTAACATTAGCCATAATATCCCTAACCAGACTGTTCCTTCTAGGCAAGGATTCTGAAGCTTTGTCTGACATACTTTGGACATGTTGCAAGGAGAGACCAGTCCTTGGAGAGGAACGCCATGGTTGGGATGGTGGAGGGACAGCACAGGAGAGGAAGACCCTCGATGAGATAGATTGATTCAGTGACTGGGATAATAGGTGTAGGAGTGTCAGAGACAATAAGATTAGCACAGGATAGGGCAGGGTTTAGTGCTGTTGAACATAGGGTCTCTATGAGTTGCAGGTGACTCAACGGCACACAACAACAACAATAACAACAACATATCCCTCATATCATGGCCTCTCCTAAACCCAGCCTGCACATCTGGCAGTTCTCTTCTGAATTGCTGTTCCATTCATTTTTTTATAATTTTCAGCAGAATCTTGGTTACATGTAATAGTAATGTTTGTTGTAATTAACTGTCGTTGAGTCGTAGACAACTCATAGCAACCTTATGAACAAAAGACCTGAATACTTGGATGACTTTGGTTGTTTCTCCATGTTCATAGTTTACAGAGGCAAGCCATTTCAGAAGTGGATGCCACTCCTGCTTCCAAGTTTGTTTTAATAGGGAAGCTCCACCAAACACTGTCCAACATGGGTAACCATTACCACATTTGACACATCAGTGTCACAATGTTTACCATCACAGCAACCACGAGTTACCTCTGTACAGCAATACACATACCAGTGCTACACCGCTTAGAAGAATGTTTGAAAAAAAAGAATTTTAACCAAGCTTGAGGGCTGCAGATTAAAATCACCCACCTTGGACTTGGTAGCATAACTTTCTGTCCACTAGGCCAACGTAATTTCCACACTCAATTGGGTCACATTTTTTTGAATAGGAACAACTATGTGCCTCTTCCAGATAGTTGACCAGGTAGTTGTCCTCCAGATTTCTTGGTACAACTTGATGATAGCTTCCAGAGAAACATCTATTTGTTGAAATATGTTAAATGGTATGCTGTCAATATTGGGGCCTTCTTTTTTGCCAATTCCTTCAGAGCAGGTTGAACTTCCTCCTTCATCACCACAGACTCTTGTTTTACGTTGTTTCATTAAATTCTTCTTCTGTGTCTGTCAGTTCTTTTTGGTATAGTACTCCGTATACATCTTCCAACTTCTTTTAATGATTCCCGAATCATTTAATACTATGTCCGCAGCATCTTTAAGTATTGTAACTTGAGGTTTAAATTTGTTTTCAGTTTCTTCAGCTTAAGAAATGCAGAGTGAGTTCAGCTCCTTTTGTTTTCTGACTCCAGCTCTTTGCACATTTCATCATAATACTTTGCTTAGTCTTCCCATGCTGCACTTTGAAATCTTTTGTTCAGCTCTTTAACTTATTTATGTCTTCCCTTTGCTTTGTCTTCTTGGCATTCTAGTGTAAATATTCAGAATCTCTTATGGCATTCATCCTGGTCTTTTCTTCCTTCTCTTAGTAATGTCATTTTGCATTCTTCCCTGATGATATTCTTGATATTCTGTTCAAGGTCTCAGACCTGAGCCTGAGATGGTTCTTAAATTCAAATGGCTTATACTCAAGGTCACCTTTTGGTTTCTTTGGATTTGATTTAACCTCCTAGTATTTGATTAACCAATGCAGAGTTCTGGTGGCCCAGTATGTAAGAAGCTGCTCTGAAAGATGGATGGTTAGAATCGACCAGCTGCTCCTTGAGAGAAAGTTAGGCAATACCCTCTCATATGATTTATAGCCTCTGAAAACCTGTTGGAGGTTCAGCTATGAGTTGATTCCAACTTGATGCCACATCACAGCAACAACAAGAGTATCACTATTATGTTTAAACAAAATAATAAACGTATATTATAGACTCGCTATTCATCAAAGAGAAATGGATAAACATTCAGAAATTTATAAACCAAGGACATGTTGGGCATTCAGAATTTTAGGTAAGGAAGACTTGTCAAGGTTACTTCAAGTAATCAGAGATTTTTGAAGGAAAAAGTATAAAAAAAACCCCACCCACAAACTTTCAGAGAAATTCTAAAACAAAATCAATACAATTAGCTCTCTCACATGTTCCACTGGAAATGGAACTATGGTCGTTCTACAATCCTCCGTATCATTCATTGTTCTGCATTTCTGTAAGTTCTCTGTTGTATAATCTATGTTTCATTTCTGCTCATGCTAGTAAGTTATTGCCTTACTTCTATGCCTATTTCATCTATACCATAGCCTTTGCTTACTTCTGGTATATGCTTCCTCATATTTTTAATTTTCTCATGATTTCAGTTTGCTGTTCACCCCTCATGAATCTTATTCTGAGCATCTTTTCATTTCCAGTTTCCACTGTTAATAGCCTTCTTTCCCCTTCATTTATCCAAATAAAAGTATTAGAGAATGAAGCTGATCGGAGTTAATTTGTTTTGGCAAGAATTTTACTGGGATCTTTCTTTATTCTTGAAAAACTTTTCATATCAGATCTTCTCAAAGGCTGTGGATTTGCCTGCTTTTGGTTGTATTTCTGCCACTGACCAGCCTTAGTCCTATTAGAGGTGGCCCTGGTGACCAATCTGCCTGGAGCAAAACAGATTCTATAGGGGCTAACCCTACAGAAGGGAACTAGTTTCATTCCCTATATTTTGTTTTTAAAAACTGCTTTTAAAACAGGCAGCTTAGTGGATTTTTCTAGTTGCAGTTTGGTTTGACTCCATCCTTATGCTTTATGTCTGTTTTTAATAGTTCATTCGTAACTGTTTCTATCACCTTGCTCACAAGCTGCTAATATGTTATCCAACCTTCGGTCTATAAATAAGAACAGGACAGAAGTGTAGTGGGAACAAAAGGTAATCAAGTTGGTAAATGTGATTTACAGAAGAGACTAAGTCAGTGAGCTCTGCTTTGAGAGCACCTGTTTTCTTTTGGAGTAAACCACATGGTCTTGGCTCCAAGGCTTTTTGGATTACTTCGATGTGTGCTGGGTTCTGGAAAGGTGAGTGGGGATATAAGTCTAAGTATCAGATTGAGTGCAAGTTTCTTATACATTTGAGCAGATGTGACACCTTTATTCACAGTATGTCATTTTCTTTTATATACTTGTGCTACTTTTTCCCCCACAGTGCCTTTGCCATGAAATGTTTCCCTTTTGGTAGAAAAATAAGCTGCATTTTCTTGTTATATTTTGGCTAAGGGAGGGGGTATTCTTTTCAGGAAAAACAATTAAAAGTAATATAAAATGCTACCAGTGTCAAAGTAAGATGATCTTTTTATGCAAATACCACCTTTCAGTTTTTAACCATCTGTTCTTAATTGAGCTTGCAGGAGATTATCTTCATATTCTAAGAGACACACTGTGAATGCTTAGGCACATGCTGGAGAGCCCAAGAAAGTAGGAATCCGTATCATCTATGTTAAAAGAAATTAGTCAAAGAAAAAATTTGACCTATTTTCATGCATGAAAGCTGGAAGTGAAATGAAAAGGAGATAAAATCTCAGTGTTAGTGACTGGAACAGTCAAAGGTGACTCTGCTTGCAGACCTACATGCGTGAATGACATGTAGTAAGGTTTCTATAGCAATAAGCTATTCTTGTTTCTACTTGTTTATCATAAATCAGGCTTTGCTGTTTTCTAAGACCTCTAGAGAATTTGAATATAAGGTATAAAAAGATGGATAAAACATATTCTCAATCTCATTTCTGTCTGGGGAAATCAATATATTTTAATATATAAAACTGGTTATAGCTTGATGAGGAAGATAATATGACTCACAAAAATGAGCCTTCTTAAGAACTCTTTGAAAGACTCTTGAATCTTGGCATGACAAAACAAGCAGGGAAGATGCTGGCACTCCAGTTATCCAATAGCTTTTTTTGAGGGGGCACACATGAATACTGAGAAATTACTAGTACCAGTTCCTATTCTAGGACATGTGATTTATGCTTAATATGACAGATGTATTTGGAGATTAATAGATGCAGCATAATTAAGATCATCTGCAAACCACAGAGAAGCAGCAGAAAGGAATCTCTGTCCAAGCAAGAATTTGTCTATTGCCTTTTTTTCTTTCTCACTACATAAAATCTCATGCTATTTGAACTTTGAAAAATGTTGAAGAATCAATGCTGGCACTACAGAAATGAAATAAACTGAAACTCAGCAAGGTTCAGTAAGTTGCCTCGTGTAACACAGCTAAGGAGTGGTTGATTTAGATGGGAAACCAGATCTGCACTGCAATGGCCATTTTAATATTTTATACACATGCCTGTTAAAGAATAGTCATTTCACCCCTGTTAGATACCATGCACTGTGACTCATAGTGATCCTATGAACAACAGATCTGAATCCTATTTTATGCTACCAACCTCACAATATCTGGCACACTCAAGCCTATTGCTGCAGTCACTGTGTCAATCTACCTGGTCGAGGACCTCCCTCTCCTTCATCGTCCCTCCACCTTTACTAGCATTTAATTAACATGAAAGTCACTGTTTCTCAAGATTTATAATGAATTTTTAAAACTTTGTTTACATTTTATTGGACAGACTTGATGTGTCTTTTCATAAACAGGAAACTGAACAAGTAAATATCATTCTAATATGCTTTACGAAGTAATTGGAGATTGTGTATTTACATAGGTGGGGCTAGTGGCATGTCTGTGTAAGAGAAAGGAATGTAGTTATGTCATTGCTGTGTGTTAGTAATGCTTCTGGATTGGAAATGAAAACTTCTGGATTATGCCTCCTCCTCTCCATTATCTGTGACTTCTACATACTAGTTCTTCATTTGACCAAAAAAGACTAAGGTTACCACATTAGTGGTAAACTAGGTATCAGAAGAGATCCTGCAAATTACACTGGAGTATTGAGAAGCCAAAACAAATGGAAGAGATGCTGATATAAAAGAGCTGAACAGAAGATTTCAAAGGACTGATTGAGAAGACAAAGCAAATTATTGTGATGGAATGTGCAGAGACCTAGAATTGGAGAGTAAAAAGAGAAAAATTGGTCAGCTTTTCTCAAGCTGAAAGAACTGAAAAACAAATTCAAGCCTCAAGTTGTAATACTTAGTGATGCTGTGGACAAAATTTTGAAAGTTCTAGGAAACACCAAAAGAAAATAGAATACACAGAGTTACTGTACCAAAAATATTTGGCTGACATGGAACTATTTTAGGATGTACCATATTATCACCACAGGGAGGTCCCTAGCAATGCTGTCCAATGCTAGAAGGTTGCTCTAGGCTCTGCCCCAGGGTTTGCCTCTAGCACAATCTCTGAGGTGGGAGAGAAAATGGGTGGACAGAGGTGGTCTGAGACCTGAGCAATCATATCAGGCTTGGACGGTGGCAGGGAGGGGTAAGTGCTGGAGGGAACTGAGCTGGATGTTGGCAGGGCAGAGCTGGAGTAGGAACTTGACAAATATCATGAAGGGAGGTGCTGGGACCAATACCTGATCTGTTACCTGTGTAATGGAGTAAAGTCTCTCAGCTTCTCTTTTGGGAAAAAAAGCGTGTATATCAAATATTGTTCTAAAGCTGAGCATCCAAATTACGACAGACTAGGAAGAAGGAATGGCCATCAACTTCCAAAATAACGGGCTTTTGAAGACTCTATATGCCATAAAGCAAACTTAGATTAGACTGGCAGAGGCTAAGGCTTTGTACTGGGAATCACAAAGGAGAAACAGTTGCAAACAGATGCTAATGATTTGGAACACGGAATGTGAGAAGTATGAATGTAGGAAAATTGAAGATTGTTAAGGAAGAAATGGAATGTATAAATAGTGACATACTAGGCATTGGCAAAATGAAATGGATTTGCATGATACATTTAAAATCAGACAATCATATGATCTACGATGCTGGAAATGAAAAGGTGATAAATGGGGTCACATTCATAGTTAAAAAGACCATTTCTAGATCCACCTTGACATGCAATACTGTGAAAACAGGATAATATCCACTTGCATACAAGGAAGACCTGCTAATACCCCTATCATTCAAACCACCAACAACAATAGCCAAAGAGAAGGAGATATAAGACTTCTGCCAACTTTTACAGTCAGAAATCTGAGTTAATATCTCTTTATAAGTGTATCACAATGACACTGAACCTCTTATTCCATTAACAAAAGAGTGGAAACTGCCATGGTTATGTGTCTTTGCATGTATCATTTTTCCTGACTCTGTGGATCACAAATTGTGGCTAACCTTGAGGAAAATGGGAATCTCAGGACTCTTGATCGTGTTTATACAAAACCTTTGCTTGGACCAAGAATCAGTCCTCAGAACAGAGCAAGGAAACAGTGCATGGTTCAAAACCAGGGAAGGAGTGGGTCAGGGATGCATCCTGTCCCCATATCTTTTCAATCTGTACACAGAAAAGATCCTTCGGCAAACATGGCTTTATGAGGAGGAATGTGGCATCAAGATTTGAGGAAGACTCATTAACAGCCTACAATATGCAGATGACACAACCTTGCTTGCTGAAACTGAAGAAGACCTGAAGGACTTGCTGCAAAAGGTCAAGGACTGTAGTTTTCAATATGGTTTGAAGCTCAACATCAAGAAGACAAAGATTATCACCACTGGGCCAATTGGCAGCACCATGATAGATAGAGAAGAGAAGGGACAGCGCAGGAGGGGAAGGCCCTCTATGAGGTGGATTGATTCAGTGACTGGGATAATCAGGATGGGAGTGTCAGAGATAGTACAATTGGCACAGGACAGAGCAGAGTTTAGGGCTCTCGTACATAGGGTTGCTATGAGTCGCAAGTGACTCAACGGCACATAACAACAACAAACAACAACAGCTAATTTCAAGAATTCAAAGTGCTGGAAGGAGGAACGCTCTCTTCTGAGTTTCTGAAACATTTTTAAGGTGTTTCTATCTTCTCTTCAAGGGTACCCTAGCAACCCAGTGACAAGGAGTTGTGTTGCCAATCCAAAAGCAGGTAGTTGGAATCCACCAGCTGTTCCATGGGAGACAAAAGGGCTATGCCCTCCCATTATAACAACAACAACAACAACAACATTCAAGAGAGACCTGTTAATATGACTAGTATTCAAATTTACCCACCAATAACTAATAACAAAAATGAAGAAATGGAGGGTTTATCTCAACTTCTGCAACCTAAAATAAACTCAATACGCAATCAAGATTCATGAATTAATTTGGTGACTAGAAGGCATAAGGGGGAAAAGAGAACAAATGAATGATAATTGGAAAAATATGGCTTTGGTGAAAGAAAAGAGGCTCGAAATTGCATGATAGAATTTTGTACAACCAATGAATTATTTATTGCATATACCCTTTAAAAAATATAAACAGGCTTTCTGCTCATAGACCTAACCTAATGAAATATTTGAAAATATTTGGCTGTGTCTCTCAAACAAGTTGATAGAGAAGCTCAACACTCTCAGGAAAACAAGGCTAGGGATGAACTATAAAACACTATAAATTGCTCATGTGCAAATATAAATGGAAATGAATGAAAATTAAAGCAAATACATAAGGACCAAAATACGACCTTGAATATATCCTACATGGATTTAGAAACCATCTCAAGAATAGATTGGAAGCATTGAGCACCTAGAGCATGATTAGTTGTAGAATAACATCAAGGACATCATACATGAAGAAAGAAAAAGGTCATTAACAAGACAAGAAAGAAAGCAAATAGTTAAATTGATGTCAGAAGAGATGATGAAATTTGACTTAGAACATGAGAAACTAAGAAAAAGAAGGAAGCAATGCTGAACAGTTGAAGAGAAGATTTTGAATGGCAGCTTGAGAAATCAAAGCAAAGTGTTATTAAAAAAATGAGCAAAGACCTAAAGTTAGAAAACCCAAGAGGAAGAGCATTATCAGCATTTGTTTACTGAAGAATAAATTTAAGATTTGAGTTTTATTAATGGAGAATTTTATGAGAAAAATATTGAATCATGAAGAAAGCACCAAAAGAAGATGTAAGGAATACACAGAGTCACTGTAGCAAAAGGTATTGGTCCACAAAGAATTATTTCTGGAAGCAGTAAATGATCAAAAACTTATGATACTGAAGGAAGAAGTCCAGGATTTGTGGAAGGCATTGGCAAAAGAAAAAAGTCTGCAGTAACTTTTGGAATATCAATTGAGGTATTTCAATAAACAGATGCAGTTTGGTATGTGCTCATTTATCAATGCTAAGATATTTGGAAGAAAGTTATATAACCAAAAGACGTTAAAAACCTTTACTTAGGCCCATTTAAAAAAAAAAAAAAACAACCTACCCAACACGATGCAAACATTGTCAAACCATATTATAAATAGCATATGCAAAAATAATATTTATGAAGATTATTACAAAATGAAATGACCAGATTAGTACATTGAAAGGCAACTGACAGAAAAACAAGCTAGATTCAGAAGTCATGGAACATGTCAGAGGAATCTTGATTGAAAGTAGAGAAAACCAGACAGGTAGCTATTTGTACCTTACTGGTTATACAAAGTAATTCAACTGTGTGAATCATAATTGGTAACATAGAAAACAATGGTAATTACAGAATGCTTTAATTTGGTTTATGAGGAAACCTTGCACAGACCCAGAAGAATAGGTTTAAACAAGGGAGCACTGCATGATTTAAAATCAGGAAAAGTGTATATCAGGATTATACCCTTCCTCTGACCTGTTCAGTCTGCATGCTGAGCAAATAATCCAAGCACCTTTACTATATGAAGAAGAATATAACATCAAGCTTGAAGGAAGACTCAACAATCTATGATATATAGATGGCACAACCTTTTATGCAGAAGGTTAAGAAGACTTGAAGAATTTACTGAAGAAGCCCGAAAGATTACCAACTTCAGTATGGATTACAGAATATCAAGAAAACAAAACAAATTCAAACAACTGGACCAAAAATATTACCATGATAAATAGAGCAAAGTTTGAAGTGGTCAAGGGTTTAATTTCTGTTGGATCCACAGTCTGTACCCATAAAAGCAACATTCAAGGAATTAACTGATATATTGCATTGGGCAAATCTTTTGCTAAAGTCTTCTTTAAAATCTTGAAGAGTAAAGTTGCAATGTTAAAGGCTAAAGTGTGCCTGGTTCAAGCAATGGTATGTTCAATTCCTTCATATGGATGTGAAAAGTTGATAGTAAGGGTTAAAGAAGAATTGATGTATTTCAATTGTGATACTTGGGAAGAATATTGAATATACTATGATCTGACAAAGAATGAACAAATCTGTCTTGGATGAGGTCGGCAGGATTACTCTTTAGATGTGAAGATGATGAGAATGTAGTTAGGGGAAGATTATCCCTAGAGAAGGACATTATGCTTAGGAAAAGCAGAATCAGCAAAAGAGAAGACCATCAATGAGATGGAATGATAAAGTGACTGTAACAGTGGACTTAAGCAGAGATTGTTAGGATGGTGTAGGAGCAGGCAGGCTACTTTCCTCTGGTACACAGGGTCACACCATGCTTTTCAGCCAACTCAGGCATACCGAATGAACAATTTAAAGGTGTCCCTGTGTGGTGCAAACAGTTAAGCACTACTTGACTACTCTCTCAAAGACAGAAAACCTGAACTCCTCAGAGCACCTCAGATGAAAGGCCTGGTGATCCTCTCTCAAAAAAGATCACAGCATTGAAAATCCTGGGGATCAGTTCTACTCTGCTTACATGGAGACACTCTGAGTCCGAAGTGACCACAAGTGTATGGGCAACAACCATGCATTTAAGCAGTTAAATAAAAGATAGCTATGAACAGACGTTTCACCAAAGAAGACATTCAGATGGCTAACAAGCACATGAAGAAGTGTTCAAAACCCTAGCTCTAAGAGAGATGCAAATTAAAACAACTATGAGATATCATCTCACCCCAGTCAGAATAGCAAAATTTAACAGAACAGCAAGCAACAAATGCTGGCAAGGTTGTGGAGAAACTGGAACCCTTATTCACTGTTGGTGGGAATGTAAAATGGTGCAACCACTGTGGAAGGTGGTATGGCGCTTTCTCGAAAAGCTGCAAATAGAGATACCATTTGACCCAGCAATTCCACTACTGGGAATATACCCCCAAAGAGACCATAACTGACATCCAAGCAGATCTATGCACACCCATGTTTATTGTTCACAATAGCAAGGAGTTGGAAACAACCTAAGTGCCCATCAACAAATGAATGGATAGAGAAGCTGCAGTATATTCACACAGTGGAATACTATGCTGCATTGAAAAACAAGGAACTCATGCAATGTTATTCAAAATGGGTGAGCCTGGAGGACATTATGCTGAGTGAAGTATCTCAGTCACAAAAGGACAAATACTGCATGATACCACTGTTGTAAAACAGGACTAACATCGGGGTTGAGGGGAGAGTGAGAAAGATGGATTCAATAACGTATATGGCATTGAAACAGATGAGGGAGAAAATGGTTTAAAAGGGATATGTGATTAGGTATTTTTATCATGACAAGAGTCCAGAGTGAAGGCTGCATAGTGGAGTGGAGGGGAGGGTTTGTAAAACAATGAAAGAGTTTTTCTTTTACTTTTCCAAGATGGTAATGTACTAGGGGGGAGGGTTGTGAGGGGAAAGAAGTGCAAAAATGAATGAGTGGAAATCCAAAGTCTCTGTAAATTTTCATTGAAATTAATAATAAATTTTAAAAAAGAAAAAAATAAAAGATATCAAATACACTAGATAATTTCACATTTTATGAATAGTTGTTATGTACTATCAGTTCAGAATCAGCTCATAGCTGATCCTCCAAAAAGTTTTCAGAAGTTTTAGAATACATGGGGTGAGATAGCATAACTTTCTCCTTTGGAACAGCTGGTAGATTTGAACTGCCTGCCTTTAGGTTGGCAGCACAACTCCTTGCCACTAGACCACCAGAATAGTAGCAAATATCTAGTTATTTCATGCGTCTTTGATTTCTGCATGGTTTCTAGAAGTGCAGAACATGCATTGCCCACATGGAAAATGAGTGGGGTTTACTCTTCCTACTAAAATCCTCAGATCTTCACAGTCTTATGATTATTCAAATTTGAAAGTTCAGTTGTGTATAGTAGATTTAGGGGGAACTTTGGTGACTAAACATAGTTAAAATGTAACGTTTCAATGGTTCAGTCTCTTTTTGCAGAAATAGTTTCTTCAAATATATTTTGAAGCAGAATGTAAGACATTTAAAAAAAGGCTGTGTTGGTTTGTTTTTAAGAGTGTGTAAACCCTTCTAATTTTCCAGTCCTTTTCTGGAGCAGAAATAATTAGGAAAGAAAGAGGACAGAGGCAAGAGAGGGCTTTACTTTGTCTGAGCTAGTGCTAAGTTTCCTGATCTCTTGGTTGAAGCTACTTACAAGATTGGCTGAGCCCAGCAATTTCCTTGTATTGCAACTAGAATTGTCATAGTTACTGAAAATGTTTAGAGAAGGAAATTCCATTGTACTCAGATTTCTTGTAAAGGGAATTTGTGGCCGATGAGCAATAACTGAATGTATCTGAATACACTAAACCATAGAATTATAAAATTGTATGATATTAATGGGAAGAAATCTTAGAAGTATTCTTGTTTAACCTTTTAATTTATGGTAGAATACCTTAAAACCATGCGTAAAGGCAAAAGTGGCTGAACTTTTCTCTAATTTATCTTGACATTCAAACCACTTGTACTTAGAAAGACAGAAAATTCAAATGAAGTATTAACCTTCTAATACATTGTTTCAAATATAAGTTGTTGTTGTTGTTAGATGCCATCAAGTCAGGTACGACTCATAGTGACTCTATGAACAAAGTCCTCTCTGAACCCAGTCCTGTCCTGTGCAATCCTCACACTTTCTGACACACAAGAGTCCACTTTAGCAGTCACCATGTCAATCCATCTGGTTGAAAGTCTTCCTCTTTTTCGCCAGCCCTCCACCCTTCCCAACATCATGTCCCTTTTCAACGAATAGTACCTCCTAGTAATATGTCCAAAGAAGGTGAAGTGAAGCCTCTTCATTCTTGCCTCAAAAGAGCACTCCAGCTGAATTCTCTCTAAGACATGTTTGTTCTTTTGGCTGTCCACGGGATGTACAGTGCTCTTCTCGAACACTAAAACTTAAAGGTGTCAATTCTTTTTTCTGTCATCCTTATTTACTGTCCAAGTCTTGGATGTATAACTAGTAATTGGAAAGACTATGGCTTGAATTAGACACACTTTAGTCCTCAAACTGGCATCACTACTCCTCAGTAATTTGAAAAGGTCCCTAGCTGCAGGTATTCCCAGTGCAATGTGCCTCCTTATTTCCTGACTTGTATCAAGGATGTTAATTGTGGATCAAAGCAAGTTAAAGCTGTAGATAGTTTCAATCTCCTCTCCATCCATTATGACACTGCCTAGTGGTAAGAATCTTAGTTTTCTTTTTTTATTATTATTAAATTTTATTAGTTTTAATGAACATTTACAGAGATTTGGGGTTCTCATTCATTCATTGTTGCACTGTTTTCTCTACCCTCCTCCCCAGTTCGTTCTTCTCCCCCTTGAATGTCTGTTTTAATTGTCCAATTGCCACAGTGCTTGTCAAAGCCAGTTCTGATTAAGCTCCTTTGTCAGTGCATCCTTTGCCATTCCCTATCACTCCTCCCTGAGAGAGACTTCACCCTAATTCATAAGGAAAAGGGGATGG
Organism: Elephantulus edwardii; assembly: GCF_000299155.1. Lineage (NCBI taxonomy): Eukaryota > Metazoa > Chordata > Mammalia > Macroscelidea > Macroscelididae > Elephantulus > Elephantulus edwardii. The sequence continues at coordinate 31,433,956 of NW_006399763.1, read as the reverse complement.
CGTATTCTCTTAGCTACTTCCTGTTGAAAAGGGATGCTGTGGGTTTCAGGGTGGAGGTCTTCTCTTACTACTCTAAAGTGCCCCTTTGGTAGTAGGAAACACATAGACTATTATGGAGATTGATTTTGGAATTTAGATGCACTGTTATCAATTGTGCTTAGCCGTACATGGTCATATCCTTGAAGATGTATCATGGAAGTGTTGCAGCCTAGAAGACACAAATTTAACAAGTTAAAAGTACATGAGTCAAAAATCAAAAAGCAATAATATTCCGAGTAGAGGTTCTAATAGTGGCATAAATCAAGTTACAGAGGGAAGGTGGTTCTTACAATAAAAGGTCTATAGACTAGCACTTTGTCTATTATAGTGTAGAGGTTAGGAATCACAAGATGTAGAGGCTCAGCTATGTCATTTACTGTTCTTAGTTTTCTTGATATTGAGACAAAATGCATACTGCAGTCTGCATTCTTTGATCTTCTGCAACAAGTGCTTCAATTCCTCCTCATTTTCAGTAAACAAGGCTGTGTCATCTGCATATCACAGGTTATTGATGAGTCTCCCTGCAATCCTGATGTCACACTCCTCCTCATAAAGTCCAGCTTCTCAGATAATTTGCTCAGCATATAGATTGAACAGGTATGGAGAAACAATACAACCCTGACACCGCCCCCTGTTCCCAATTCCAAACCATGTACTGTTCAGCTTGGTGAAGTTGGATCCTGGTGGTGAGCCTTTAGCTTTTTGAAGTTGGATCCTTTTGGGTGTTTGTGAAGTTGGATCCTTTTGGGTGTTTGTGATTTACTTGAAAGCTGGGGGTAAACTGTTTGGGTGTTTCTAATTGTGTTAGTAATCAAGTATAAGCTGTTTAACTATATCTGTTCTTATTTACAATCAGCTACGGGGGAAGCCTTGTGTGTAGGCAAACAGGATCTAGTGGGCTGGCTTTTGTATCTAAATGCCAGTCTGGTCCTAAGTGAGTGAGGCTTTAGCTTGGCCAGGTTGGATCCTAGTGGGTAAGTGCTTGTGAATAGAAGTCATTAGAAAGCCAAAATTTAGAAACTCAGTTATGCCATTTTGAGTATTTTAAATGCAAGGTAGTTGAAAAAGAAATGAAAAATTATCGTGGTATCATCTGCGACCAATGATGCCTGAAATATATGAGGAGAAGGCTGTTTATAACCTGTAGAACATAAGGAAAAACCTCAATTTCCTAAGTGTAAATATAGAGGTTACAAGGAGGGACCAGTCCTTGGAGAGGGACGTCATGCTTGGGAAGGTGGAGAGATAACACAAGAGAGGCAGACCCTCGAAGAAATGGATTGACTCAGTGACTGGGGTAATGGGAGTAGGTATGCCAGAGACAATAAGATTGGCACAGGATAGAGCAAGGTAAAGGCTGCTGTTCACAGGGTCTCTATTAGTCACAGGTGATTTAAAGGCACATAACAACAACAACAAATATAGAGGTTAGGATGAAATGTAGTGTTCCACTTGATTTATAAGCCTGAAATATTAAAACCATGACACCCAAAAATAAAGACCTAGCATTCAACATTTGACTTTATCTTTGCATAAACTGCCTTTAAGTTAGACCATATGTCCCAAAGATTATAAAACATTGTTTTCTAGGAAAATGAGTAGTTCACAGAGAAGTTAAACAAGATGAAATTTTAAACCTCTATACTTATCTTTTTTGGGAGTGCTCTAATTTTATTTGAATCCTCAATGATAGAGAAACTTAGCTAGCTACATTCAACACTGAGTCATGGTGACACTATATAGGCAACATATTGCTGAGCTTTGTTGTTTTTTTTTTTTATCATCCATTCTGCTTCTTTTTCCTCTTAATTGGTGCAATCAGCCCATTCACATTTAGTGTGATTATTGACAGGCTGGGTTTTATCATTGCCATTTTTCTGTTTTTCTTTTTCTGTTGTTTCTGGTTACTGTGATTCATCCACTTTCCTTTGGTGTGTCTGTGTGAAGGACTTCCCTGAAAATTTCTTGTAGAGTTGGTCTTGTTTTAGAAAATTCTTTATATTATTCTTTTCTGCAAATGACCTATATTCTGACCTCCCCTGCAATATTTGATGGACAGCTTTGCTGGCAAATGTTTTCTTTCAATTTTGTGTATATGCCATCCCATTATGATTTTGCTTATATGATTTCTGCTGAGAAATAAGAAAACTTAATTTAATTGTTTATCCTTTGTAGGTGACTTATGCTGCTTTTAGTATTCTAACTTTATCTTTTAATTTGGAGAATTTGACTATGATATGTCTTGATGGCTTGCTTTTTTTGGTGGGAGGGGTGTCTAGTCAATCTAGAGACTAAGGTGCCCCTGACCCAGGCCAGTCTTCGCAATGAGTTGCTATACATCAGATAGCTGAACAATGACTAAGGATGACAGAAGAAGAAGAATAGATGACTTTGAGTTGTGGTGCTGGAGAAGAGTCTTGAACATACCATGGACTTCCAAGAAAACAAATAAGTTTGTCTTGGAAAGGGTAAAACCAAGTTTCTCCTTGGAGGCTAGGATTTTGAAGCTCTGTCTCAAGTACTTTGGGCACATGGCCAGAAGAGACCAGTCCTTGGAGAAGGACATCATGATTAGAAGGGTGGAGAGAGAGAGCAGGAAAGAAAGACCCATGATGAGATGAATCGAAACAGAAAGTGGAGCAATGGGGGTTGGTGTATTGGTATTAGTGAGACTGGCTCAGGACATGTCAGCAATCAGAGCTGCTGTGCATAGGCTTGCTATGGGTTGCAGATACTCGATGGCACATAACAACTATTTGGTATTTGCTGAGCTTCTTAGATGTGGATTTCTCTGTTCTTGATAATACCTGGCAAATTTTCTTCTACCGTAATTTTCCTCAATGATTTCCCTGTCCCTCTCATGTTGTGGAATTAGAATCATACATACATTGTTCGTTTTAGAGTAACCTCACATGATTCTAATGGTTTCATTTTCTTTACATCTCATCTCTGATTTTTCTTCTAGTATGTCTTGTCTTCCAGCTCACTGACTCTATTCCACCTCTTCTGTTCTACATTTTTGTCCCTCCAAGGTGTTGGATACTTCTGCCATTTTAGTCTTAATTCTGGATTGCTTTTTGATGCATTTCTGTTTTTTTCAGTACTGTGCTGGCTGTACCCTCTTTGTCTTGTGATAATTTTTTAAGTTCTTGTAATTCCCCATCTATAGTTTCAATTCTTTCTTACATCTTCTACATTTTATTCCATAGTTATCAAGATTCTCCTCCTTGATACATTTCTTCTTGCTTCCCGTCTCTGGAGTATTTGCTTTCTTGACATTTTGTTGTTTCTTCCATCATTTGCACCTTATTCTGTAGCTTTTAAAATAACTCTCCATCAATATATTTCTTCTGGTTCTCTTTCATTGGGGTATTCACTTTATTTCTGGTTTCCATTGTTTCTTCTGTTGTTTGTAGCTTCTTCTGTAGCTGTGTGTATGACTCCATATCAATATATATCTTCTGCATCCCTGACAGGGAGCATTCACTGGGTGTGTACTATGCTCTGCTTATTTTGGAGAAATCTTAATTAATTTGTTCACAATATTTGAAGCTGCCTGTTACTTTATTGACATTATGAGACATTTTTCTTGGTAAATATTAGGCCATTTCTGTTGTGTCTGCATAAATTGTTGATACTTCTTATCTTTATTATGTTATTGATTAGTTGCTAACTTAAAATATTTAATCTACGGTGTAGGCCACGCACTCTACTAGAAGTCCTTTCTGGGAAAGTTAGCCTTTCCTAAAGACCTTATGGTTTTCTCTGGTCTGCACTGCAGCCCTGAAGGAATCTGACCCTATTGTAGTTCCCTCTTTCAAATTTTCTTGTCTTCTTTTGCCTGTGGAGTGGTTCGAGAGAAGGTGTTCACTCAAGCAGTTTCTGTTCAGAGGGCTTTGAAGGCAGCAGCTAGCTAGCACCTAAGGATGCTAGCTAAGAAAGTGATTCTCTCCCCTGATTGTAGCTCCTTGTTTCAAACTCTTTATAACTTTTTGGTGCCTGGGATGTCCCTGAGGCATCAGGGTTTCTCAGATGGAGGAGCCATTCTCTAGGGGAGTTTCAGGCCCTTCACTCCACCATATCTGAAAGTGTTGGCTCTAGGAAAGAGTATCTCATCTGATGACATATTCTCTCCTGAAGAATATTTTCCTCCTTTGTCTTTAGAGCATGTAAGACCAGAAGTGCTAACTCAAGCAGAGTTTCTTTTGTCTTCTCTCCTTGGTCTGCAGAGTGGCAAAGCCAGATTTCTTTCTTTTCTTTTTTTTTTTAAATTTTATTTTGGTGGGTTTTTTAAGCTTTTTATTGTTATTATTAATTTTTATGAAAATTTACAGTGACCTTGGTTTTCCATTCATTCATTGTTGCACTTTTCTCCCTGCCCACCCCTCCACCTAGTACACTATTATACTTGAAAAGTGAAAGATAAATTCTTTCATTGTTTTACACTCCCTTCCCCTCAGGTCCACTCCTCTATGCAATCTTCATTCTGGACTCCCGTCATGACAACGATACCTAATCACATATCTTTTTTTATACAGTTTTCTCCCTCATCTGTTTAAACACAGTAAACAGTTTTCTCCCTCATCTGTTTACACACAATATACATTATTTATCCAAACTTTCTCAGTCTCCCTCCAACCCCGGTGTTAGTCCTGTTTTACAACAGTGGTACCATGCAGTATTTGTCCTTTCGTGACTGAGATACTTCACTCAGCATAATGTGGGGTCACCCACATTATGACCCCTCCAGGGTCACCCATTTTGAATAGCATTGCATGAGTTCCTTGTTTTTCAATGCGGCATAGTATTCCATTGTGTGGATATACCACAGCTTCTCTATCCATTTGTTTGTTGAAGGGCACTTAGGTTGTTTCCAACTCCTTGCTATTGCTATTGTGAACAAAGTGTGCATACATCTGCTTGGATGTCAGTTATGGTCTCTTTGTGGTATATTTCCAGTAGTGGAATTGCTGGGTCAAATGGTATCTCTATTTTCAACTTTTCGAGAAAGCACCACATCGCCTTCCACAGTGGTTGCACCATTTTACACTCCCACCAACAGTGAATAAGGGTTCCAGTTTCTCTACAACCTCGCCAGCATTTGTTGCTTGCTGTTCTGTTAAATTTTACTATTTTGACTGGGGTGAGATGATATCTCATAGTTGTTTTAATTTGCATCTCTCTTAGAGCTAGGGATTTTGAACATTTCTTCATGTGCTTGTTAGCCATCTGAATGTCTTCTTTGGTGAAGAAGACATTTGGTTTATTCATATCCTGTGCCCATTTTTCAATTATAGACAGGTTTCTAAACTCTCTACTGTGGTGGCTCAGGGGGAAGGCCCTTGTCTTGTGCTAGGTTTGGGATGACATGAGTGGGTGAGGGGATGGCAGCCTCTCTGTCCTGGGAGCATCTGTTAATATGCGTGGGGGTAAGGACTCAGCTGTGGTGGGCTGGGTCAGGGGCATGGTATACCTGTTTGCAAGCAGGAGAAGAAGCAATGGTAGATGGGATGCCACAGGATAGAGGCTGGCAGCCTCTTTGTCCTGGGAGTTTCTGTTGGTGGTGACCTTGTTTAACACAGAAAAAACGCTGTCATAATTGCTGGCATGTTTGATAATGACAGCCATTGGGACAATTTACCTCACTAAGAACTACTGGAAGTACAAGCTGGGTTTAGAAGAGTTTGTGGCACTAGGGGTATTATTGCCAATGTCAGATGGGTCTTGGCAAGGGCAGAGAATACCAGAAGAATGCCTATCTGTGTTTCATTGACTATGCAATGACATTTGACTGCGTGGATCACAATAAATTGTGGCTGACCTTGAGGAATATGAAAATCTCAGAACACTTGATCATGCTTATATGAAGCCTATACTTGGACTAAGAAACAGTCCTCAGAACAGGGCAAAGAAACACTGCATGGTTTAAAATCAGAAAAGAAGTGTGTCAGGGAAGCATCCTGTCCCCAGACCTTTTCAATCTGTATGCAGAAAAGATCTTTTGGGAGGCCAGGCTTTATGAGGAAGAGTGTGGGACCAAGATTGGAGAAAGACTCATTAACAACTTACGATATGTAGATGAGACAACCCCGCTTGCTGAAACTGAAGAAGACCTGAAGGGCTTGCTGCAAAAGGTCAAGGACTGTAGTCTTCAATATGGTGTGAAGCTCAACATCAAGAAGACAAAGATTCTTATCACTGGGCCAATTGGCTGCATCCTAATAGATGAAGAAGAGATTGAGGTTGTTAGCAATTACAGTTCGCTCTTTTCCAATTTCCAATCAACACTCTTAATACCAGCAGTCAGGAAATTGAAAGATCAATTGCATTGGGAGAATCTGCTATCATGGACCTCTCCAGAGTACTGAAGAGCAACAGTATCAGTCTAGATACAAAGTGCTCCTGATCCAGGTTGCGGTCTCCTCAATTACTTGTTATGCTTTAGAGAGTTGGACAATGACTAAGGGTGACAGAAGAAGAATAGATGCCTTGAAATTGTAGTGCGGGAGAAGATTCTTAAGCATACCATAGACTGCCACAAAAACAAATAGGTCTGTCTTGGAGCGGGTGAAATCATGTCTCTCCTAGGAGGCTAGGGTTTTGAAGCTCTGCTTTACTTACTTTAGGCATGTAGCCAGGAGAGATCTGGCCTTGGACAAGAACACCATGCTCAGAAGGATGGATGGACGGCGCAGGAGAGGAAGACCCTGGATGAGATGGACTGATACGTTGACTGGGGCAATGAGAGTTGGTGTGTCAGAATTAGTGAGACTGGCTCAGGACAGGGAAGGGTGCAGAGCTGCTGTACATAGGGTCACTATACATCACAGGCAACTCTACAGCATATAACAACAATAGTATACTGTAACAGGTTTGGAAGCAGGAGTGGCATCCACTTTCTAAATAACATGCCTCTGGAAACTCTGTGGACTTTGAGAAATGTTGATGGTTGTAGAGGGGCTTCAGGCCTTTTGTTCATAGGGTCACTATGAGTCATGCTCAACTCGAAGGCAACAACAAAAACAGCAAGGTTCTACATTGCCCTTAATGATCATCTACTTCAACCACACTTGATGCCTTTCTTCAACAATTAATCCTCTTAATTACTTGTCCCAAGCGTTCAAGTGGGACCATTCTGTTTTGATCTGCAAGGTTGTCATTGCCTTATTTTGGGAAGCAAAACTCCAGCTCTTTCCTCCTAGCCTGTGTAAATTTGAAACTTGACTAAAAACCTGTTTCTCTGAGTGACTTCACTGGTATTTGAAATATTGATAGCATAGCTTCCAGCATCACAGCAACACTCAAGCCACCACAGTATGACAGGCAGGAGGTTGTGCAGACTGGATATATGGGTAAGATAGGAAATATAGACATCAATTTCTGCTGCTAGGTAACTTGTGTAAAGCTACTTACTATTAAATCAACCTCAGCTCACAGTGACCCTGTGTGTGTCAGGGTAGAACTATGATACATAGAATTTTCAGTGGCTGTTTTTTTGAAGTATATCACCTCTATGTGGACTTCGGCTTCCAGTCCATTAGTTAGCAGCCAAGAAGGTTAATTGTTTGTGCCACCAGGGACTCCTGGTCACTTGCACACCTTCACATTTCCCTCTGGCAGATGGAAAAATGAGATTAAGTATGCAAAGATTTTCTTTTAGGGGGAAAACTTTAACAGGAAATAAATAGCTGGGTAAGGCTGAAAGACTTGCCATGACATAATGCAAGCCTATTCCTGAGAGAAGAGGAAAGCATTTCAGGTGGAAGCATACAAGACTCCTGGGCTGCCAAGGGAAGGTTTGTCTAAGCTTTTGAAGAGCCTTGAACCAAAGTTGGATGATAAAGGTGTCCCAAGTTGACTAGAAACCAGGAATGTATCAGCCTTAGTATCCCTGCTACACTCAATCATCGGCAGGAAGCTGCCTGTGAGAGATGTAGCCTTTGAGGAAAAGACTGAGATGAATTTTGTGCAACAGCAACTGAAGACTTAGATCAATTTCGCTCCCTGTAATAGCAAGTTTTAAGCATGCATTTTCTTGGCTGCTACATCCAACATGGGCAAAATTATTTCATCCAAAAATGAAACACAGGCCATTTTCATTTTTTAGTTCCAGGCATTTCATGACTTTCAGCTGCAGCATAACTCTGTTGCCTTGTGACTATTTTCTTTCTATGTGTTTCTCTGGGTCTCTTCTCTTTTATAAGGCCATCACTCAATTGGATTAAGACCAGTCCTATGACTGTATTACTTGATAACATCTTTAAAGACCCTATATTTCCAAATAAGGTCACATTGACAGATACCAGGGGTTAGGTCTTCAACATACTTATTTGAACTATGTAATTCCTTTCATCACACTATTGGGCTACTAAATCTCTAAAGAGATCTGCTGAGAGGTGGCTACATGAGAGGAAGGCCCCAAATCTTAACTTTATTGTATTTGTAGAGCTTAAAGACAGATGTTTGTCAATAAGCCCCACACTTATCTGGGTATATAAAGGGACAGTCAGAGTTTGTTGAATATGAGTTAATTAATTAATAAATGAGAACCAATCAGTTGCTCTTCTTAGATGCTGTTCTCTCTCAATTCTTAAATTTTATTATTCTGTGAGAAGAGTTTGGGCTTGTTCAAGATTTCAACTTGTTTGGCTCGACTCCACAATCAGCCCTCTTACCATCAACAGCCAGGAAATCAAAAGACAAATTGCGTTGGGGAAGACTGTTGTCTGTAACCTCTCCAGTGCTGAGGAGCAATGATATCAGTCTAGAGATTAAGGGATGCCTAACATAGGCCATGGTTTTTGCAATTACGTGCTATTCATCAGAGAGCTGGGCAATGACTAAAGATAATAGAACAAGAATTGATATATTTGAGTTGTGGTGTTGGTGAAGAGTACTGAAAATACTATGGATTGCCATGAGGAAAAATGGGTTTATTTTAGAGACAGTGAAACCAAGTTTCTCCTTGGAAGCAAGGATTTTGAAGCTCCATCTCTTATTCTTTGGGCACGTGGCCAGGAGAGACCAGTCCTTGGAGAAGGACAACATGCTTGGAAGGGTGAAGGGATGTGAAATGGATTGGCATGAAACTGGGGCAGTGGGATTAGGTGTGCTGGTGTCAGTGAGACTGATGAGTAGGCAGGCTTCAGAGCTATTGTACCTAGTGTTGCCACAAGTTGCAGGTGATTCAACGGCACATAACAACCAACAAAAACAATTGTTTCTGAAGTTTATTTACAGAAAACTGGCAACTGGTGATCAAGTTTAATCTTATATTTTTCCCCTCAGTTAAACAAGATTACACTTTAACTGATAGCGTATGTCTTCAACTTAGACCCATAAAAAAAAATAAATTGTTTCTAATGGGCTGAAGCATTCTCAATTTCTGCAAGGTAGGCGGTTACTTGCAGCTTCTGAATGGAGTACTAGTGAAGAAATACATAACCATCATAGAATCTGGACTTTGTGGCAAATTCTGGACTTAAAAGATGGAACATACATTTAAAGAAATACCCTTATTCAAATCTTCAAGTTGTCTCTCTAGTTTTCTGTATTGGCTGTGGTTTATACTGAATAAAATTCGGTCATTTTGGTTTCATTCTGGCTTAGACATTTTGGCAATTTTTTTTATTGTCTACTAATGCAGCATATTGCTATTACTAAGTTTATAAACTATGCTTTTGTTTGGGAAAAATGTTCCGATTTTTCAATAGAGTAGGATTCAGTGCCACTAACATACTTTAAAATAACATATTAAAATTGCCTTTTCTCCCCTACTTAGACATTTAGTTGCTTTTCCAACACACAATTTTTATGGATGAGATTTCCATTTAACACCATAATTTAGATTAAATTACTTTCTTAAAATCACACTCCTCCCATAGTCTACTTACTTTTCTAATTCCCATATGCTATACTATTGCAGAAGAAACTTCCTAAGCACAATGTGACTGAAGAGGCAGCAGCCTTCATTCACAACACAGCACAATCTGTTAAAGTGGTAAATATTACCCAATTCTATTATTAGAGCTGAAATGGAATTTTCCTCTGCTCCATTTTCAAGATGTGACATAATTAGATAGCAAGCAAGAGAGAGTCAGAAATAGTGGAAGCTAACGGTTGTCATCAGAACCAGGGAAGCTTAAATTTGGTCTGCCTTTGCTAGCTCCTGACTTGATGTTCACACAACGCCCCCAGGCCATCTCATTCTCTGTTTGAATTATAGGGTGCTATGTGAGCTTTGCAGGTACTGGGGTAAGGAAGCGTGAAGCAAGGTTTCCAATTCTATATTGGTTTTCAGACTGAACGAGAGCAGGGAAATTCTCACTTGATGTTTCAATTCTCTTCAGCCTTCCTTAGACACACCTTCCTGACTCTGAGATGTAGCGGAATAGTTCTTCACATTGCCTAGAGAGACTTTGACTTTTTCCCTTCTTGACTACAAACTCAAATTATGGGGTTAAAAAAAACCCCTTAAAACTGCCCTTTTGCAAATGTACATTTGCAATGACTTTAATGTGCAATTCTTGGCAGAAATGAAGGTGAGATGGTGGGAAGCTGTATGTGTGCGTATTTGTATGTTTGTACATATGTGTGTGCTCATATGAAGAAGGAACTGGGATAACTGAAGAGAACCTCAAGAAAATAATTATCTTTTAAAAAATTAAAATATTATGTTCAATAGGTTTATAGTTAAAATCAGATTCACTGTGTTATGTGCCACGTAGCGGACTCACAGTAACCTCCTGAACAACGAATCTGAACACAGCCCTTATCCAATGTCCTCCTCATCGGTGATATACTTGAGCCCATTGTTAGGCACTATGTTAATCCACCATGTTGAAGGTCTTCCTTTCTTATGATGACCTTCTACCTTTCCAAGCATAATGCCTTTTTCCAAGGACTTGTGTCTCCTGAAAATATGCCCAAAGTATGTGAGATGAAGTTTCACCTCTTTGCTTCCAAGGAATACCCTGATTGCACTTTAACCAAGCCTTTTTTTGTTGTTGTTGTTGTTCTATTGGCAGTTCATGGGATAGTCAATACTCTTGTCTAACACCATGACTCAGAGACATAGATTCTTTTGTCATCTTTATTCACTGTTACATTTTAGATGTATAGCAAGTAACTGAGAAGATCAAGGATTGGATCAAGTGTGTCCTAATTTTTAAAATAATAGCATTGATCTTTCCAAATGCAACACATCTTTTGATTTCCTGACTGCTGGTACCAAAGGTGCTGACTGTGGATCCAAGTAAGATGACATTGTCAAAAATGTCTATCTTTTCTCCATCTATCATGAAGTTGCCCAGTGGTGAAATTTTTTTTTATGTTGAAATGTAATCTTAATATAGATTATAGGCTGTAGTCTATGATCTTCTACAGCAAGTGTTTTCATCCTTTTTATTTTTGGCAAGCAATCTTGTGTCAGCTGCATAATCCAGATTGTTGATCAATCTTCCTGTAGACTATGTCTAATTTTTAAAGGGTTATTAATGTCATGAGATTGGAAGCATGAGTGGCATCCATTTCTTAAACAACATGACTCCAGAAGCTCTATGAACTTTGATAAATGTCGATAGTTGTAGACGGGTTTCAGACCTTTTGTTCATAAAGTCATTATGAATCAAGCTCGACTTGAAGGCAATCAACAACAACAACAATCACAGTGTCATGAGATAGATTGATTCAGTGCTTGGGATAATGGTGTGTCAGAGACAGTAAGATTGGCACATGATAGAGCAGGGGTTGCTGCTGTTATACATAGGGTTGCTGTTAGTGACAAATGACTCAATGGCATACAACAACAACAACAACAACAACAACAACAATTAATGTCATAAAGAGCTCAAGAGGCTTAGTGGGCGCTAAGGAGTTGTGCTCTAGCCCAAAGGCAAGTGGTTCAAATCTACCAGCTGCTCTGTAGAAGAAAGCTGAGCAATTTTCTTCCTTGTGTTTTCCAGCCTTTGAATTCTTGAGTGTCAGCTATCAGCCTTTCCTGACTTATCAGCTCATAACAACATTAACATCATAGTGTACCAATTAATGCCTTCATTGAAGGCAATGGAATTTAACTCCCTTTTCCCTACATTCAGAGCTGAAAATTAATGACTGATTATGCATGTTTTGATTTGTCTCATTCCTTCGTTTCCTGTTCTTTAACATTAGTCATAGTATACTGAGCATGTTGTTGTGGGTAAGTGCCATTGAGTCGTAGACAACTCATAGTGATCCTATAAACAAAAGACTTCAACACTTGTATAACTTTTGTCGTTTCTTCAAGTTCATAGAGTTTCCAAAGGCAAGCTTTTTCTGAAGAGAATACCATTCCTGCTTCCAATCTCATGACATTATTAGCCCTTTAAAAATACTGAGAATATTAAAGTTAATATGGTAGCATGACTTCACTAGTATTATTAAGTATTGGATAAAACTGCTGGTTCCAGTAGACTGGTCTGATTTGCCATTTGCTATAGAAATCTTTCTTTTTACTTATGTTTTGGAATAAGAAGAGAACTTAAACTCTCTAGTTTTCCATGTGGGTCATGTGTGGGTAGAGGAAAGAAGTTTGGTTGGAATAATAGGAACCATAACCTCTAATGCCAGCTTTACCAATAATGAACATTCTGACTTCGGGGAAAATTTTTAACTTCTCTGGAACTCAGCATGCCTTAAAATCTGCAAGATCTGAACAAAGAGCAATAGGAATGTATGTTTGCCATTGTTCATGAAGAGCAGGGACATCAAAGATTATTCATATCTCTGTCAATACAAAACAAACCATGTTCAGATTATGTCTCTTTGACAGATGGAAAAATTAGTGGGATGAAGGATGAGTGTATCAGTGATTTTTTTGTTTGTTAAGATGTCTGCAGTGCACTAGCTGAAAACAGAGTTTAGCCACACTTGACAGTAGTCATTTAAAATTGTCTCTGCTCCTTGGTGACTGAGTGATTTCCATTCACTGATAGGGTAGAAGCTTCTGAGGTAGCCATTATTAAAGGGATTTGATGACTTCTTTCTAGATTCTATACATAAAGGTACATATCTTCAGCTATTTTCAAGAATTTAGAGCTATGACTGACTCAAACATATTCTACATAGTGGCAAGTATTCACTTATAAGATTACATACTAGTATCTGTGAATGCTTGTATTGTTTCATGTAAATGGTTTCCTGTTGTGTCTCCTTTCTATGCAAATGTTCTGACTAAAAATGTTCATTGATGTAGATACAGTCCAAGACAAATTTCAAGGATAAATAATTGATGTGACAGATTGCTGTAATTCATGGGATATAAATTGTGTGCCAGGCACTGAGTATTATGCACATTATAATTTATATGTATCATTTCATTATGATGTATAGCGGCACTCTTATAATGGAGGGACTGCTATTGTGTGCATTTTATAGATAATGTAATTGAGGCCAGGAGAAAGTAAGTGACTTTCCAGCCTCAGTAACTAGGAAGCATTATAACTAGACCTCAAACTCCTAACGGTTTGATCAGAAAGCTTTATCTTCATCAAACTATGTGATTCTATCTTACCTCATCATCTTCTTTCTGATAAACGCCCTGAGCTCAAGAAACGTAGTTGGAAAGATGCTTTCTTCATACAGGTATATGTTAAAGTGCATCTATTCCTAATCTATTGATTGAATATTCTGTAACTTTCCTTCCTGTGAAAAACCACCAGAAAATACTTACATGAAGACTTTCCCATTTATTTTTTAAAAGATTGGGGTTTTTTTGCTTTGCATACAAGATTCATATACGTTGTGTTTTGTTTATATACCTTGTATTTCACACATTCACAGTGTTTCATATGATCTTTCCCATACATTGTTTTATAAAATTACTTACTATTGATCCATGCCCATCATCATCTCACCTTTTCAAATCTCCACTCGATATTTCTTAATTCCTTCACCTTCTCCCTCTGCCCCCTAAACACTGTGACCCTGTGATTCCCCCCTTCCTAACCCAGGGCCTCCTCTTTTGTCCACTTACCCCTTTGGACTTTTGTATACATATTAATAGTTATTCTTCTATTTTCACAGGAATGATGTTATGCATTTTATGTCTTTATGAGAATGAATGTATTTCACATAACATAATGTTCTCTAACCTCTCCATATTACATAGTAATTTTTAAACTCATTGCTCCTGAATACTGACCAGTATCCCATCAAGTGAATCTGTCACATTTCTCAATCCATTCATTTGTTGTAGACATTGGGTTGTTTTCATTCTCTTACTTTTGTGAATAATACTGTTATGAACAGAGTGGATAAATCTGTTTGTGTCTCAGTTCTATTATCCTCAGAGTACATTTTTAGCAGAGAAATAGCTGAAATTTCTATGTTCCCCTTTCTGAGGAAACATCAAACTGCCCTCCAGAGTGCTTGTACCATTTTACAATCCCACCAATCGTATACGAGATTTCCAATCTCTCCACATCCTCTGTGCTTTATTGACTATGAAAAGGCGTTTGACTGTGTGGATCACAACAAGCTGTGGCTGACTCTGAGAAGAATGGGAATCCCAGAACATTTGATTGTGCTAATGTGAAACCTATACTTGGACCAATAGGCAGTTGTCAGAACAGTGCAAGGAGACACTACATGGCTCAAAATCAAGAAGAGGGTCTGCCAGGGATGTATTCTGTCTCCATACCTTTTCAATCTGTGTGCAGAACAGATCATCCGAGATGCTGGGCTGTACGAAGAGGAATG